>NC_048893.1:81451327-81480231 GCF_011077185.1 Oxyura jamaicensis
TTTTTTTTTTTTTTTTTTTCCTTGTGTTTTGTCAGACTTTTTGATTTTAAACTCTTTTGGAAGTGGAAGTAAAATAGCAGTTATCTCACCTAAACTTCAGTGGAGAAACTTAAAGTGGCTCCAGGAACAGGAGGAGACAATGGGACACTACTGTCATGGCAGAAACACTACCTGAGGGAGAAGAGGAGGTTCCCTTGGACAGGCACAGGTATTTGAGAGATTTGCAGCAATTGGCGCTGTTTTGCTAGTTGAATCTGGCTGTCAGGAATCATGCAGAAAATTCAGAAATGTTCAGTTTGTTCTTTGTGTGAAAAGAATATGAATGGCACTTTCATAGTTTTACTTCAAACAGGAATGAACCACAACTTTAAACAGCAGCTTCTCAAGTTCATAAAATAACAGAGTAGGAAAGGATCTCAAGGGGTTATGTAGCCCGTCCCTTAGCCAAGGATGGGCACAGCAATATTTGTACTAGTCCCAGCGTATGTTGTCTAAAGCCTTACAAGGAAGGAGCTGTGTCAGACTGCCAGAGCAACCTATTCCAATGCTTCCTCTACTTTTCCAGTGCAATTTTTTCCTTACATCTAACTTGAATGCTTTTTGTTGTGGCTTAAGCCTATCTTCTTTTCCTGTCTATTACATATTAGCACCTTCCTCATTATAATCACCTATTTGAAATTTGAATTCCCTTCCTCTTATTATATCCCCTTATTTTAGACCAAGCAAACTATATTCATTTAATATTTTTTTTTCCTTTTTCACAAACAATGCTTTCCTGATCTCCAATTATTCTTGTTTAATTCCTCTGAACTCTCTCCAGTGTGTCTCCATACTTAGTGTAGACTAGTGCCCAGAAATGAACATAGTGTTCTTGCTGGGCCTTTACCAGAGCTGAGCAGAGTGGTAGGATTACTTGCAGGCTACAGCCCTGTTTATACATCTCAGCATGGCACTTGTCTTTTTTGGAACAGCATGACGTTGTTAACTTACGGTAGATCATCAGCTGAACACAAATCAAAGTTGAGCCTGTTTATATCCACAAGGCCTTGAAATCTCAGAAGAAACTCTCATCTTTCAGAAGTTTTTCCCTCCCATTCAGAACAAAGGTAGAACTTGCTGAACTGCATGTGGTCAACCTGGGTGCTGCAAGCTTGCCAAAAAGGAGCCAACATACCCAAGCTCCACTAAGTCTCCTGGGCTTGCAGGACCTTTTTACAGCAGGGAGCCAGGGAGCTGGGAAAGACTCCAGGTCCTGGCTGTGTCCCATGGCAATAAGCCTGTCCTTATCCACAGACCCCAAAAGACCTTGGACTGCCACATAGTCCTGCTTAGCCAGTCTGCCCTGCCTTTGTGAGGCCTGGATGCTCCACGGTAAGCAGAGCCTGTAGGTGAGATTTTTCCAGAGCTGTGGTGTTGGTTGGTTTGGAGGAGTCGAGCTCATCACTTACCCACTAGAGTCCTGTTGAGCAACATGCCTGCCCTCAATGGATGTCAAAGAGATTCAGGTAGAACAGAGATTAGAGAGGATAAATGTGGTCAAGTTTGTGTCCAATCTCATTGCTCTATACAGCTGAAGAAGGGCATTCCATGGAGAAATGGATGATGGACACAGGGCAACAAACTTCACAGTACTGAGACCAGACAAGACTTCTAGCTCTGAGGTACCATGATAGTATGAGAAGAAGTAAATTGTTCATATATATCACCAGGGCAGGCATTAGCACAGCATTTTTGCACCTGTTTGGTCAAAATGAACACATCAAAGATATAATCAAAACAAGATTGCTAGTGTGTTCCAACAGAAGAGCTGTATTTGAAATCACTTGGTGGAATTAAACTGTTCTGTCCTTAAAGAAGAAAAATGTTAAGTGAAAATAAAATAATTTTTACCAATGTTAAAAGCAATGATCCTTACCTCCCCTTATAACAGAGAGATTTTTGTCTGGTAAAGTGACATGATTCAGAAATGGGATCTCAACCTCAGAAAAGTTTGGAGAGTTAAGAGACAAGTGGTGTGAAAAGCAGAATTCAGGTCCAGAATAATTACTCCATTTAAAAACCACTACACACACATTTGGTTTCAAATTAAATAAAAAACATTAATGCTAGAAGTTTTACTAAGAATGAGACTTTATGAAATCATCAAGACTATCAGCACAGGATCTCCAGGACAGTGTTTCCAGGCCCTGCTATTAGTTTAAGGGGGTGATATCTGGATGGAACTCTGTTGGCAGGAATCAGGATGCAAATATCCTATTATACTACTGAAAAAACATGTTAAAATATATATATATCAAAATCACATTTGGCATTAGAGAAGCTAAAACAAGGCCAAAAATATTTCATTTAAAAAAATCTCAGAGAGATACTTTGGTTTTTAGCTGAGAGCATTTAATGGTCTCAGCTAACACCATTAGATGTCAGCAGACATGGGTCTTCCAGTGGCTTCTGAACCATGAAAGCCTGGTGGATAATTATGTGGTGGGTGACATTTGTTTTTGGAGCCATTTCTACATCGGCAAGGTTGCAGGCTAGCTTGCAAAGCAGCTCCAAGGACCTCAAGGACATGTCTTCATTCCTCTGAAGTGTAAGAATTTTCTGCAATAAGAGCTAAACCTCATTTCTGCAAGACATACCACAAATCTCTGAAGCAAACTCCAGGAGGGAATAAGACAATTCTGCAACTTTTCATCTTTCCACTCCTGTTCCTGTGTCAGCACAATCATAGTAAAAAAAAAAAGTGTGTGTGTGTGTGCGTATAAAAGAGAACACTGAAATGAGTGAGGATGTCAAAGCATCCTACCAAGCAAAGCATTCTGCTGTGCTCCCCCCTGTGCAGGGCTGCAAGCAATTTCCAGGTTTTAGGGAGTTCTAAGAGCACAATGGCCTATCTCCAGCCTTTTGGGAAGTTGTCATGAACCAACCAGTTATTTGTTACCATAATTTATGCTGGGAGCTGCACTGGGTCCTCAAGCAATCTCAGATTTAGAGATTTTAGGTGCCAGTGAATTCATGTGTTCTGCATCTGTTGTGTTTTTCCTCTCTATGCCTGAGATTCTGATCTTCTCTTGTCTTGTCATGGCAAGACAAACTTGGTTGATTCCAACTCCTCTTGTTAAAAATCTACCATCTTGTAGGTTGTTTAAAGTGGGTGAAAACATTACTTAGATATAACAATAGCCTGAGAATCATAGGTAATTTGGGCTGTGGATATGATCTACCTAGATTTCAGTAAGGCTTTTGACACCATTTCCCACAGTATTCTCCTGAAGAAACTGACTGCTCAAAGATGTATGCTTCATTGGGTTAAAAAGTGTCTGTGTGGCTGGGCCAAAAGAGGTGAATGGAGATAAATCCAGCTGGATGCTGGTCACTAGTGGTGATCCTGGGGCTCACTGTTGCGGCCAATTCTCCTCAATATCTTTATCAATGATCTGGATGAGGGGATTGAGTGCACCCTCAGTAAATTTGCAGATGACATTAAGTTAGGCATGAGTGTTGATCTGCTCGAGGGCAAGAAGGCTCAACAGAGGGATCTGGATAGGCTGGACACATGGGGTGAGGCCAATGGGATGAGGTGCAACAAGGCCAAGTAGCTGGGTCCTGCACTTGGGGCACAACAACCCCATGCAATGCTACAGGCTGGGGAGAGAATGTCTGGAAAGCTGACCTGCGGAAAGGGACCTGGGGGTATTGGTCAATAGCTGGCTGAACATGACCCAGCAGTGTGTTCAGCTGGCCAAGAAGGCCAACAGCATCCTGGCTTATATCAGAAATAGTGTAGTCAGCAGGACTAGGGAAGTGACTGTCCCTCTGTAGTCAGCTCTGGTGAGGCTGCACCTCGAGTACTGTGTTCAGTTTTGGGCCCCTCACTACAAGAAGGACATTGAGGTGCTGGAGTGTGTCCAAAGAAGGGCAACAAAGCTGGTGAAGGGTCTAGAGAACAAGTCCTGTGAGGAGCAGCTGAGGGAGCTAAGTTTGGCATGGAGAAAAGTAGGCTCAGGGGAGACCTTACTGTACTTTACAATTACTTTAAAGGAGGTTGTTGTGAGATGGGTATCAGGCTCTTCTTCCAAGCACCAGCTCATGAGGCAAAATGGCCTCAAGTTGCTCCATGGGAGGTTCAGGTCAGTTGTTAGGAGAAATTTCTTTGCTGAACGGCTTGTGCGGCATTGGAATAGGCTGCCCGGGGAAGTGGTTGAGTAACCATTCCTGGAGGCCTTCAAGAGACTTGTAGATGTAGAACTTTGTAGCATGGTCTAGTGGTGGACTTGTCAGTACTAGGCTAAGGGTTGGCCTAGATGATCTGAGAGGTCTTTTCCAACTTGAATGATTCTATGTTTTTTGTCTTCATTTAGAGGGGAGATTGGGACCCTTAAAAGTTACCATAAAATGAGAGGTAAAGTATTTTACTAAGATATATATATATTTAATGATCTTGATCTCTCCAATTTTTCTTTTCTTTTTTCTAAAGATAGTCCCACCAACCATACTAAAGAGCGTGCAGTCCAGTGACAACTCTGTTACCCCAACCCATATTTTTGGGAGGTTACTAGACAATCCTAGACAGATGGAAAAAGCAAGCCTGAGTGGTGCTCTGCAGAATGAGGACATTACAACTTTGTGGGATGGCACTAGATGTTCTTTTTAAAGTTTGATTAGTTCACACTTCTGCCTGCAGGTGAAAGAATCAGGCATTCAATCTGTGTGCTTTTCAGGGTTTCTTGCATTCCTGCATATTATATATACATTCCTGCATCTCAAGCAAGCCTTTTCTTCTGCATCTAAGCTTTGCCAGCAAGTGTCACCCAACTGAATTTCTCTTAATTCCTAATTTGCAGGCCTAATAGCTTTTCTGGGGTTGTCCTTAGAAGATACAAATGTGTAAATGTGTTTTGTGTTCACAGCCCACAGAAACTTCCAACACTGTCCTACAAAACAACACTATGTAGGTAACTGGAAGTTTCTCCATCTTTCTCAGATTTTATCTTCTTCCTTTCCTAAAAGAATCATGGCTGGGGTTGAGAAGAGAGCTCAATTCCTCTAGCACAATCTTTTTTCCTTGTTATGCATGCCCCTAAAAAATACAATCATGATATACACTTTGCATCAGGCATTTCTTAAGATGCTTTTCTCTACAGGCAAATGAAAAGACACTTCGGATCAGTTCTCATAGATGAACAAACGCCATTCCATGAACATAATTTCTGAAACTGTGCTACTTTAATCTGTCTTAGAATAAGAAGTAAATATCCTTGTTATCAAGTTTTGAATGCTTTGTACCCTACTACATTTTTTTTTTTTTTTTTCTGTCTTTCAACTGCTTAGAAAATAACTGGTTAGAAGGACTGGTCAAAAGGATTAGATGTTTTTAAATGGTTTCCTTTCTGTGCTATGTCATGAGGCAGGAAAGAATTGGAGAGTGGCATAGGAGATGCCAAAGTACTCAGTGGTCTGTAAGTAGTTAAAATTACATGATGTAGTGAAGTGTCATTCAAAAGAGATCTCACACTTTCTGACTGGCCAGTGTAAGATATTCTGGTTAGCAAGATGAAATATCAGAGAACATGAAATAATAGAATAAGAACATTAGAATAAGGAAAAACATAAGTATATTTCTGTATTTGTCTGAGTTAATCAGCTTTTGATCATTCCTTTAAAAATAGCAGGAGCAAAATAAGCTTGGATCATCCAAATAAATATGAGAAGAATCTGGGTTGTATCAGCAAATTTCTTTACAAAACTTCCTATGATACATTTACATCAGTTGCAAGCTACTAGAAATGTCAATCTGTCTGTGAAGTACAACTTTAAAATTAAGTAGGATAACAGATTTCTGATAACAACTTGGTATGGCTTTGTCAAAAGTGATGTTTACCTAGAGGTGGCATGGGCAAGGGTCCTTGACATGATACCTGCTTCTTTCTCCTGACTGGGTAGCCTTACTCCAATCACTTTTCTCATCTGGGACTTGTCTTCTTGACTTGTAAGAGTGGCTAGCAATTATTTCAGAAATTTCTTGCAACTATGCTTCCTCCATGTGAAACTGTCAGATGTCAAACTGAATATCAGCTGAATGAAGGTTGATTCAGACTTTCGTCTAGGAAAAAAAATATAAATCAGATTTGAGAACTGAACACTTTTCCCAATTCACCTTAGTGAAATTGCTTCCAAGGGAGAAACATATTTTGCCTAGTAATTTCCTTTAATTTTATTTGATTAAAAAAAAAAAAATCTCTCAGTCTGAAGCAAAACACATTTTTGATCCCATTTTTTCCCCTGCAGAATCCTCAGTGAACCAAATAATAAGGACAACTGTAATTCTGAGCCAATTTCAACATAAATCCAATTCAGAAAAAACACTTAAGTATGTGCTCAACTTTAGTGAGATTGACTTTAATGAAATTTCATAGATTCTAAAAGCTTACCATGTACTTTAGTGGTTTGATGAATCAGAAGCTAAAGTAGCCCCTGGCTGGCTGCTCCATTCTCATTTGTACTCTTATTAAAAACAAATAAACACTTTCTTTTTGTTGGATGGTTTAATTTATCATTGTCCAGCATGATTTATTAATAAATTCTTTTAGATTTTTCGTGGTCTTTTTTTTTTCCCCCTACACTTTCTTTCCTTTACACTTCTAGTTTTCTACTGTCCCAGGACCCAGGATGTCTTTTTTTTTTTTTTTTTTCCTTTTCAATTTTTCCATTGCCTTTTTTCTCTTTGTTATGATTTTTTAAACCGAATAATTATTCCTTCTCCAGCTTTCTTCTCTCTCCTTTCATTCTAATAGCAAAAAACTCTCCCATTTTTGTATTTATTTTGCCTGTATACTATGTGTAACCTCTTCCCATTAAAGAAGGCAGTGATGAATAGGGACCTAGAATGTCCCCAGGAAAGGAAAGTATGATCAATATACAGAGAGTCTTGGTAAGTTCATGAGAAATACTGGACTCTAACAAGGACAGAAGTTCTGCTGAAGCCGTGAAATTCACTAAACATAGATCAGTGGAAGGCAAAGAAGAAAATCAACCATAGAAATGTAGGCATGAGGAGAGGTGAGTGACTGACACAGACGGGCATATGTCTTGCTGTAGTCCTACAGGGAGAGAACAGCAGGTTTTGCTGACTCAACCCTGCAGAGCTGGCTTGTGCTAGCATGTCTCATGGCAGCAGTAGCACAGGGTGGAATACAATACTTCACACTACATGCTGTTCCCTGAATACGACCAATAACCCTTATTTTCATGTGCAATGCACTGGAAGATCAAAGTGATATGCAAGGACTTGTTTATCTTCTATGACTATATTATTCACCTAAGAAATGCTGGCTGGTTCTGTGGACCTCCACTTCCCTGCTAAAGATGTCAATGAGATAACAAAGACCCATGACATGCAGCCAGTACCGGCAGTACCAAATCCAAAGCAGCAATGTGCAAGCACCCAGAATAGCTCTCCCCTATTGCTCCACCTGTCCTTTGCAGGGATGTACTATATTTTTTACAAGTTTGCAATGAAACTTTCCATGATTAATTGTAGAAAATGAGGAGGACTAATTCAAATGTTTTTTCAATATTCTGCTAAAGATTTTTTACAGAATTAATTTTGAATCCTACAGATGCATGCTTTCTGCCCTGTAATGTATGAGAGTTATAGAAATTGCCATCTTTATTCAAAGCAGCATCTCATTTGGTCTGAGACCTCATACCTCATTTGGTGTGAGATCCTGCAGTACCCAGTGATATATGATTCAACAATACTGTACTAGACAATTATAGCATTAGTGTCTCAATAAATATTTCTAGTTCCACTAGTTAACAGTTGATTAATATCCTAAGCAGTTTTGTGAATATCACATAAGTCAGTTCTAGAATAACATAATCAACATCTTGCTCAGTGTGAGTGAAGGCAGCAGAACTAAGGTGAAGCTGTGGACAAGGGAAAATATTCCAGTTCTAAAATAATCTGCATTTTGAGCTAAGGTCTTTATCCACTCTTCACTGTACAAAAACAGAATGCATAAAAGTGCAAGTATTATTTTTCTTTCAGCACACAAAAATTTATGTGTTTAAAACAGTATAGGACAGAAAATCATCCTTTCTGTTAGCGTTCCTCTCTGAAATAAAGCAGGGGATCCCAAGCTTGTCTTTGGTGAGTCTAATTGCTAGAGTTTGCATTCCTTATTTTTCCAATTGAGCCCTTTTCCCCCTTTTGTTAGACACATAAGTTTTTCCAATTCATTACTGAAGAAAGATTGTCAAGGATTATCAGTGCATCATTGCAGGACAGATAACCCTTTCCTCTGCATCCTTTCCATACCTAGCACAAAAAATTCCCAGCAGCCTGGGGATAGAATCAAATCTAGTCTTTTGCTGTCATGGAAAGTGCTGAATATTGCTGTCCTTTACTGCAGAAGCTGGCACAGTATGAATGACCCAAACACTGTCAGCTGGAGCCTGGCTGCTGTACCAATCGTCCCCCTACGCAGTGGGATTGTTCAGGAGTACTACAGGCCTGTGGGCAGGCTGTGGCAGGAGTGGGGCTCTTGACCAGTGAGGAGAAAACTTATGTCAGAATCCCAGGAAGACATATGATGGCTTTCACAGTCTTCACATTCACAGCCCCCTTTTTCTCCCCATGTTGTTCAGAAATCAGAAAAGACTGTGGATAGGGAGCTGTGAGCTTGCACTCCTGCCAAAGGAGCCACTGGGCCTTGAGTACTTTGGCCCAAAGAATCTACATAGGCACGAGGTAAGCAGGATCATCTGTGCATCCTGACCAAACACAGCCACATCATTTGACCACAACATCACAACCCCTAGAGAGCACGGTGCTCTTTTAAAGTAATATTTTGATTTGACTTCTCCCCTCCCCACCTCATTCTGAAGGTGATCTTTCTGGAACACAAAAACAGTCAGGGTCACACTCCAGTGAGCCCCATCCACCTCACCTGCCTGCCAACTCTGCAACTATACGCGCTTCATCTCCGGGACGACGGTGTGACTTTTGGAGGCTCCATGCCTCATTTAGCCGTGGTAATGGCCTAATTGGGTTGGAAAAATGCAGGAGCAGGAGCGTGATAAAAAAAAAAAGAAAGCTCTGCGGTGCTTATTTAAGCAAGTGGAAAAAGAAAAGAATACAATAGAAAAGTAAGAATAAAAATAAACACATTTCCTACCTTGACTAGATATTTATGCATATATCTTTGTTTATAACAAGGAATTATTCTGACTGGTGGTGCTGCTGTCAGGGTTAACATAGCAAATGAAGGCATGCCAGGACAGGGCCAGACTTAGACATGCATTTTACTTCCAGTAATGGCTTCCATGGGCACAAATTCACCCCAAACCCTGCCCCCATCCACGGGGTTTCACTCTATCACTGAATGGTTCTCAGCCTCTCTAGAGTCAGTGGGTGATTTCATTAGCTACATGGTAGGGGAAACAAGGCAATTCTGGTGACAGGAGTCACTGTGAAAGATACAGACTCCTTTGCGAGCTCATGTCATAAAACAAATCATAGAATCATAGACTATCTGAGTTGGAAGGAACCCTCAAGGATCAATGTTCACCATTTCTTGGCCATACTTTCCCCTCACCTGGGAGGTTTTTTCTCCCTACAAAAGGAGAACCATACTGCTTGGTCTTGAGTTGCTCCTATAATTATTCATGGCAGTCTATAAATCCCCGAAAGAAAGAAATGTTATCTCTGCCCTCTGGAAATCTCAGGGAAAGAACTGGAGGGAGGCAAGAGACAGCCCATTATTAAGCTTCAAAAAGTGCCCCACCCCTTTGTTTAGGGTTCTGTTCTCCAGCAATGATACAAATGCAAAACAAGGGAATGACCCATGGTTTCTTCCACCCAAAGATAAACCTGAAGATCAGAATGCATCTTCATTGATGACATTTTAGAAATGCTGTGATCCAACAACAAACAACACAGAATAAGAATGAGCAGCCGGTATAGGACAATAAATAAATAAATAAATAAATAAATAAATAAAAATTGTTTTTTTGGCAACCTTTTGCCTCCATTTGGAATCTTGTTGGAATCTTTCCTAATGACTTTTTACTCATCTCCTGAGTGAAAGCTTTCTTATTATTATCATTTACTTCTTATTAAAATTTCCTTGCTAACTTGAAATAAACTGTGTCAATGAGGGCTGTACTCTTGCTAAAAATTATGTGCTGTATCTTTCAAGTGTACAGTAACAAAATGACTGTTAAGTTTACCAGGGCTCCTGTGGTAATGAGACACTTCCCTGTCAAAGCTAGAATAGATCAGCCACAAATGTGTTTCTGGTGGAGTAGATGGTGTAACTGCTTGCCTTGAAGTGGCAATTGCCTAGGTACTAATAATGCTGGTAGAGTCACCACGTGCAAGCAGAATGTGTCATCAATTAGTAATAGAGGATCAGTTCCAAAATATAGACTTGGAGCTTTAAACAGGACAGAATTCCAAAGTTTAGGATGATTGTTAGCCCAATTGACTGGTAGTGTAAAATCAAATGGGAAATGTAAAATAAAGTGCTAAGCGTATCCAATCACAAGCCAAAAATGCACTTCTAAGCACAAAAATATTTATACTAAACCAGAAGCTGTCTGGGCTAGAAGATGGCAATAAAACAGTAAAACTCACTTATCTGCAGCATGGAAGAAAGGGGAAAGTAAATGTTAATAACAATTTATAAGACAAAATATGCAGGGAACTTATGAGGGAACTTAATAAATTCAAGGAAATACTAATAGTTAACAGAATTTTATGAGAGAAAAAAGATATTTTCATAAATATTAGAAAAAACTTCGGACTGGCCATGTGCCCATTGCTAGGTGTGGATGATAAAACTATAAATGGCAATCCAAAAAAGGCGGCAATATCCAATAAACATTTTGTCCTTTGCACAAGGACAAAATTGTCCTTGGAATGAAGCTGGAGAATGTATCATCCCATATTACGTCAGCCCAACAAAATTCACTGTAGGTAATAAAAAGAGATGTGAGATGAGATCTGCTAAAATTAAATGTTTTCAAATCAACAGGCCTGGAGTCTTACATAAACTGTATGAGGAGTTCTTCGAACCACTGATGTTGATACTGAACATCTCATGGAAAACGGGGAAAATTCCAAAGGGCCAGAGAACTGCAAATGTATCTAGGTGTTAAATAATTACTAAAGAAGTAATGCCAAGGAAATTTTAGGCATTGTACCCCAATATCAATGTGGATACAATAATGAAATTAATTAAGTTAGCATTCTTTCTAAAAATCAGTAAGGATAAACTGAAATTAACATGAATCATCTTGTGTCCCCCACCTCCCCCATCCCGTTCTAATTATGAGAAGCAGACTTGGTAAATGCGACTGTGTAGAGTACCAAATGAACTTCTCCAAGGCATATGAGCAAACACATTTGAAAATTGCAGTTTATGGAGAGATTCAAAACTAATTTATAGAGAAATCTCAAAGTTTTTTTAAAGACATTATATTAATGAATGGGGGCATTTCTATAGAGATCAGTTGGAGATCAGTCTCATTTTGAGTCTACTCAATATTTTTAACTACTCATCTAGAGAGCAAAATAAAACTGCTTTTTTTAAAAACTGAGAAGAACACAAAAGCTATCACTGAAGAATATAATTTTCATGTATAAATGGTCACTAATGTTGGAATATGTAAACTACAACTCTCTCATGGTGACCAGTGGCTTTTTGAATTGTGCTCACTAAACTCATCTTTTCTGGTAACTGCATTGAGATGAAGACTACAACCAAATCTCATATTTCAAGGTTTCTGTTGACAGTCTGAAGGAGGTGGAGAACAGCTCTTTTTTTTCTGATGCCCAATTTACCCACACACTCTAGGATGTTTGAGGGAAGACAAAGCTTCGTTGGTCGGCAGCAGCCAGACTAGGATTTTGGAAAAATTGCACCAGTGTCCTGCTAGGACACAAAGAATCTTTCTTTTCTGAAGTGTGTGTGTTGGTCTATCTTGCTCACATGCTGAGGGTCAAATTTAAAGTCAGATATGGAATTAGGAAGGAATTTTCCATCTCACAAAGACTGGCGAGAATCCCAAGTGCAGCTAAATCACTGTTTTCTCTTCTTATCTCCCTAGACTTCCACAGGGAGATGCAAACAACAAACTTAAACCCAGAGATTTGATAGATTTACAAAATCCTCAAAAATTCAAACACATTTTTTCGGGGGATGCAATCACAGCCTTGTTTATTGTGATTATATGTGTAGCAAAGGACATGCATAGCATCTGGGTAAAGGAAGGATACATGTAATATGTCTCATGACAGTTTTGCTGCAAGATCCTCAGAGCATAACATGTTTTTGAAAGCCAACATGTGTATAGAGTGTGTGCACCATACATATCACTGTCATGAAATGAGAACAATGTGATAGCGGATTATGCTGCAGATTATTTATACTTTGGCTATTGAGGAATTAACTCCTCAGCAGAGCTTTCACATTTCAGCTGTTTAGGGAGCTATTTTAGAGTATCTAAAAAAGTTACCAGAGAAACAGTGAAAAAAGTTGCCACTGGTTATGTGTTGTAACTACTGATGTTGACATATCAATTTACTGACAAGGGAAGTGTTTCCTATAGTGTCAGCACTGTAAAAGTTGAAGTCTAGGTCACGTGTATACTTGTCTTGAACATAAACAAAAAGCCCTGATAAATTCCAGATCCAGAGTGCTTGTGCTGTGGGTGCTACTGTAGTGAAGCAGAACAAGCCCAGCTTGATTTTCAGATAGTAGGCTAAACCTGCAGTGTTAGCAATGGTGTGATATTTTTTGACTTACAAACTGAATAGAACAAAGACAAAGCCTCAAAAGAAGAATAAATATAGATTAGCAAGAGGTCATTTCATTGATAGTTCACTTTTAAGAGAGCTAACTACATTTACAATGGGAAGTGAAAATGCAGCACCTGAAAACTCTTTCTCTAACCCTCCTGAGGCTTCTCAAGAAAGTAATGTACTATTTTCTTTGCTTTTCAACTTTACAGATTCAATACTCAAGATATGCCTTTGCTAAGCCCAGGTCTACCAGATCTGTAGTCAGCTAAAAGAGCTAATGTGATACAAAGCAAAGGAAAATAATCTTAAAATGAATCAGTCAATGGAAAAATGGTCATATAATTCCCCTTCCCACTATTGTAAAGAGAGAAATGCACTCGAGCAAATCTGCTTTTCTGCAGTCTGGAAAATTCTATGAAAATACCAGCCAGACAGTGAAAAAGTACCATCACAATAGTCAAGGCAACAAACATCCAGAAAGTAACTCGGAGCAGCTAATTTTAATCAAATTGTTACCCTCTCCCCTCCTCCCCCCCCCCCTTTTTTTTAATTATGTCTGAAAACACTGCTAAAGAACCTTGCAAAAGACCTCGCACCATCACATTTTAATTATTAAATGTCAAGGCTACTCCTAAATCTTAAGAGGACAGCATGCTCATTTCTCTTGATATTTGCAAAGTTGAAGGAAACAATTTCAAACAAAGCAACCTCTTCCTCGTCCCCTCCCTTAATTGCCATTGGTCCTTCTGCAAGGAATCAAGGAGAACAAAAATCTAACATTAGCATTTATAACCTCTTTCCAAGCTCAACTTATTAGCAACAAAAATGTGGCTATGAAAACAGTTGGAGGAGGTACACTTCATCGGTAAGATTTCCACTGTTCACTGTATATGCCCTATTTCTTGACAACTTGATTTCTTGTTCAGTCTTTTACTCCTTGTGTATTGGATGAAGCAAAAGAAACCTCTGCTTCCCAAGACAGTAAATAGAGAGATAGCAATTAGCTTTGACCTTTTCAGTGGGGGATGGATTATACTGAAAATGAATCATCACTTCTCAGTAGAATAAAGGAAGAGAATACTATTATATACACCTTATAATGATAATAATATTGTATACTCCTCTCATAGCTTCTCTCCAAGGATCCACGACTTCCTAATGAACATTAAATGCCTCACCTCCACACTCTTGGAAGATAAATGGTTCTTCCCCACAATGTGCAAGTGGGAGGATATAATGAACAGCTAATGCTTATGCACCTAATTAAAATAAATGTTTTCATGATTTTATTTGTAAATGTTTATTTAATTTCTGCAAAGTGAAATCAGGAAAAGTATACTGTTCCATGCCAGACTCTCTCCATCCCTTCAACTCTTTGAAGCCTTTAAATAATGAGCCTGTAAATTCAATTTCTCTGTCTGGAGGCTCAGCACTAATAGCTCTGTCTGGAACATCAGTATCAGGGGACAGTAAGTGTCTTCAGAGTTTATAGGAAGCCACAATGGGTTTTCTGGAGAGGCAGAAAAGTTTCCTGTTATCTTAGGAATATTATCTTAGAGATATATTAATAAGAAGGGAATATTATAAAAGTATATTATTTTGATTATCAGGCTCCCAGTAAGAGCACCAAGATTTATGTACAGATACAGAGAAAAATAGATCCACACCTTTACATGACTTGCCTGGACCTTCCCTTCAGCAGAAATTATTGTTGGTTATCTCAGAACAAGATACACTGAGCTGCAATAATTAACCTTCTCACCTTCTTCTTCAACAGTTTTAAGTTGTTGAAGCACTGATGCAAAAGGGCTTCATATTTCTACCAGCAACTTTCATCATTAGCAATGAATATTCTTATTGCTCTGATTATTTGTAATTACTTTTAAAAAAGTCATTTTTGTAAGCCTGCTATATCCCTGGTTTGAAAAGTTTTCTCTGGTTCTTTAGTTTTGCACCAGTTGACACCAGTCACACAGTATCTACCGTGTACTGCTTTTTCTGTCTGTCCTGGCTGAAGGATGGAGATGGGCAAGTGCTCACAAACATATTGTTACGCACATGGTAAGACCATCAGGAACAGACCATGCTGAAATTGTACTTAGGAGACAAAAAATAAGGAACAGTCTGCTGAAATCCAGAAATGCAAGTTCAGCTGTTCTTTTTCCTATTTCAAAGGCAAGCCATTTTTAACTCAGTTGTCTTTACCATGTTTATTTGTTACCATATCTTCTGTCAAGGACTATCAATTAGACACCATCACAATTCTAATTTATGTACTTGTGTGATTAATATTTCTGACTGTATAGTTTATAAACATATATTTATACTCAAATGTTTCATTAATACATTTATGTATTTAAAATCATGTAAACTCAGCAGTGAAGCACACTGTGTGTTTGTCTGTTGATCTGCTGTTCCTGGTTTTGGCCTTGCTACTAAGACTATCACTTATGCTCTGTCTTCTGGGATGTAAAAACATGCAAATTAAGCTTTACCTGCAGCTTTAGAACAACACAGTTTTTAGGGTAAATTCTGATATCTCATTTGCAAGAATACAGGTGCCAAACCCATATAGTTACACAGGTCCATCACCTTCAGAAGTTCTAGTCTTGAGAGAGGCATCTGTTTAAACACTTTTTACTATTAATACATTTAACACACATTGAAATGGATCAGTCATTGCAGGTAGTACAACTCTTCCTAAGCCAGAGCATCTTCTGTAAAATATAGACCTATATCTGAAACAACCACTCTCCCTCTTACCCTTCCATAAAAAAAGTTGCTGAATGAACACAGTTACAATGTTTGATAGCAATAGGAAATGGAAATAACAACTGAAACTAAGAACTGGAGATTTAGTGAGAGAACACATTGGACTACACTTTAATCAAATAAATACTAATCGTTTATGTCACAACACCACAAACACTTGTCATTTCAGATGACACTCCAGATGATGGTCCTCAGACTTGGGAACTGAAGACAGAAAGAGCTAGATGATTAGGTGTGTTTGAAAAGCCCACTAACTTCCTAATCAAATGCTTAGGTATTAATTAAGTATAAAAATCTCATCCTTGAGAATCTAAGTCTTGCTGATAAGAAGCAAGAGCTTGGCTTACACCTGTCCAAGATGTATTTATTTACCATGTAGGTGTCATTCAATTTCAAAGCCACAAGACATCCACCCTTATAACAGAGCTATGTCAAAAACAAACAAACAAACAAACAAATAATCCCTATTTAGTGAATGCTGGAAGAACTTAAGATATTTTTCATTCAACATCAGAATTACAAGACCTTTCCAGATTTAAGCCAGAAAAGTCAGAAATATTGCTCAGGACGAACATGGACATTGGAGAGGTGGGCATTTGTCTACAAGACATAGTTTCTGGAGATCAGGCATCTCTGTTTGGTGCTGACTTGAACCAACTGAACCACCCAAACTTTAGATTATTGTAATTCAATTGTGAAGTGGGTCTTTGTTTTTTGACCCAAAACTATACTGTGTATTTGAAAAAACAAAGAAACAAAAACACCTTTCTGATACAACTTCTATACATTTCCATGATTTTATTTAAATAATTTCATTTTCTCTGTTAAATCCTGCCCTCATTTATCTTTCAGACAAGTGTCACTGAGAACACCTCCAATCTCCCTTATCCCTGTTCACACATGACTATAATAATCTACCATTTTGCTCATGAACACACCCAGACAAGCTGGTGAACTGCTCACCCAGGTGAAATCTCTGCAGCTGGGCTTTTAAAGTAGACTGAAGAACATGCACTTGCAGAGCCTGAACTTCAAACATGGTCTGCTACTGGTCAAACCACCCAGCAAGAAGTCTGAACCAAGTTTACCATATTAAAAGGGTTTGACAATAGGAAATTCAGGATCCTAGTGAGAAAAATGCATAGTACCACAAGCCAGAAGGTAGAGTAAAAGAGCACACAGCTTGAATTTCATCAGAGAGGAGGAGCATCCCAGTCTCTTTACTTGCCATCTTATTCTGTGGCAATCTATGTAGCTCCCAACTTGTTACCTGCAAATCTTTCAACAGGTCTTTAAGAGGAAATCTATAATTCAGGATAAAAAAACTGATGAGCAATTAACCAGACAAAACTAAGTGTTGATTTGCTCACCAGAGAACATAATTTCTCTGACTTGAAAAGCCTGACCTGGAGTCAGTTTTGAAAAGAGAGTTCAGTCTCTGTCACTCAGGTCTTTCAGTGCCAGTTGGCATAATCTCTAAACTATTTTTCAAGGCATGTTCAATGTAATGCATCCATTTGATTATTGTATGTACAGATATTTTATTTATTTATTTATTATTATTTTTAATACCATTTGTTTATAACGTAGAACACCTAAAATGCTCAAAAGACAGGTAAAGACAAAGCTGAAGTAATATGTCTGGTTCAAAGTCTATTCTATTTTGTGAATGCAAAAGGGTTGTTCAGATAAATAACGTTCAAGAAAGTTTCTTTCTCTTGGTATTATTTAACCTTAAAATGATCCAATAGTTGCATACATGTTGTCTAATTTCTAAACTAACAATATTTTATGACTGTGGAATAGTGAATAATACATGAAGAACAGCAAAGAAAATTTAATACTGATAAAAATTTCTAAATAAGTATTAAATCTGTGTAAAGTTAATTAAAATTTCAAAATCAGTTATCAATTTTACTTATATTCAATAAGTTATAATCTGATTACTTATGTATGATTAACTCATCCTGGAATCGGGATGCAAGAGCAGGAGCTTTTCCTCAAATCTGAGGTGAACCTGAATGATTATTTTGCCTTTTTGTTTAAATGAGCTGAAAGAACTGATGGCAGCACCTGAACTAGAACTGAACTGCAAAATTAACTAGCTCAGCCCCATAACATGAGCTGAAGTCTGTACAACTCTGTTCATCCATTGTTTCATTTTTTAACTAGATGAGATTTGCGTCATCATGCAATCTTTATTTATACACTCATAGAGTATTCCTAGAATAATATCATATCAAGCAGCTGTTATTATCATTTTGTATATATCACTGTTGCATCTTGGAGCACACATTTTTTTTTTGGAAGAAATGGTTGTAGGATAGTTCATTTAACAATCTGCAGAAGACCCACAAGAACTTTCTGTTTCTTCAGTCATAGGAAAAATAGAGGTATATTGAATCAGAGTTAGGATAAGACCTGCCATTTCATATAGTTATAAATTTTGTTCAGAGTGAGGAAATCTATGTTTTTTTTTTTTTCATATAATGATTATTCTAAACCATTTAGGTTGCACTGTAAACATGCACTGGGATAAACAGATGTCACGGCTCCAACAGAATGTCAGGACTTGCAAACTAAGTAAGCAGTAGAAGACATAAATTTTTTACTTTTTTTAAGATCTACACAATCCATGTATAAAATTATTTTATTAATTTATTAATGAAAAATAAAGATAGTGGAAAGCAATGAATCTCAGCATCTGTTACAACCCATAGGTTAAATATTTAACTGAAGAGGAACTACGAGTTGCAACAAACAATTACACATAAGTAAATGTTGCTGTACAAGTCATGCCCAGATTCTCCAAGCTGTTCTTGGCATAAGGCCAGATGGGACGGGTGAAACAGAAATAACTTTATGACATCTTTGCATTTCCTCAAACCCAGTAACAAACAGGGAGGCCAGCTTCAGCCCTGCATGCTGCTGTATAACTACAGGATCACTCTGCATCACTCAGTTGCCCATGATTCCAACAGGGTTTTTAACAACTGAGTACCACTGGGGAAAGGTTATCTTTAACTCCCATGGGTATTTTCTCTAATTACAGAAAAAGTTAAGGGAGTTAGCAGGTACTCAGGAGATAGGTCTCAAATTTTAGAAACATTTTAAAACTGTAATCCACAAACTTTCTGGATGAAAAGTGCCAAAATATTAACATGAGAGCTATTAAACTGGACAAAGTACATAGGCAAAGCAGAGAGGTCCCTTAGGTCAATGTGTTCATCTTTGACATCTATCAGTCCACAGTTTCAAAAGGAAAAGATTAGAGCATGAGTTATCTATCCCCACTGTCAGCTCTATTAGTGAAACGGTGTTTCTTTAATTAAGAGATATGTACCTCATAATCCCATTCTCCAACAGGATGTGAACTCTTGCTCACCTAAAATACTTACTGTAGGAGGAAATGTGCATTGTTGTGTACACATCAGCACTGCTATGTTACATGCTTAACCAAGAATTATGTCCTTTTTCCTTTCTCATTATTGTTGCTGTAATGTTGCCTGAATAACTTTAATAGTAGCTTTGCTTCTGAAGAAGATGCTACAATATTAGCTTAAGCATCATAGGGCTTTGTTAGCTGGCGACTACAAATTGTAGTAAAGTCAAATTATTTAAAGCAAAAAAGAAATTTAAGAGCACAGATATCAGTGGGCTAAACTAAATAAAGTAGGCTTTAAAATGTTTTTTATGCTCACAGAAAATTCTCCCTGTCATCTTTGGGCCTGGAAGTGAGATCACTTTCAAACTCAAATGCAAACTGCCATCTAAACCCATATTTAGATCAATAACATGAATCAGAATATGAACATGAATACCCAACAATAGAGATCTGAATATTATGGTTGTATATCTTTTATATTTTGATCACTCTTGATACAAAATGGAAACCCATTATGTTGTAATTGTACATTTTAAAAAGCCCTTTTAGATCTTTTGATGAAAGACAATATCTGGATGCCAAGCTGTTGTCAACAGTTTTTACTGTCTGGAATTTATGTTCAAATCCTGGCTCATTTCAGCCATACTTTCTTATTTCTGAGGCAGCTATTTAAATATGCTGTGATTTACTACGAGGAGAGCTCTCAGACAAGGCCACATAATGTAGGGCTGTTTAGAAAAGCTACGATAAAAACAAAATCTTAATACTCCATATGTTGTGTCCAAGTGCATTCACTTCATGATTTGTGATATATTATTATTTTTAATGGGCATCACTCCAAGATTACCTTCCAGTCTGCAAATTGTTAACTAAAACAAAAAGTTGTTTGAACAAACGATGCCCTCAGAGTCACCTATGCTCTTCCATATCCTCCTGTTTCTTGTTACAACTGTCACTTAAAAGTCAGTAATTTTCTAGGCAATGCACATGAAGAGAGAGGGTACAAATAGTTGTGTCAGCTTTGTAGTTTTGCAATGCTAATAGAAACCACACTGCCCAAGATTTGTTTTTGTCTTTTGTAAGTGCAACTTACCTTCATAAATATGGCAACAGATGTATCAAATAAGAAAAAGGGAATATTAGAAATCACATCCCAGAATAAAATTTTACTTTAAAAATTGCAACTGTTAAAGATATCATAGTATTGCTTATATGAGAG
The DNA here is from genome assembly GCF_011077185.1 of Oxyura jamaicensis. NCBI lineage: Eukaryota > Metazoa > Chordata > Aves > Anseriformes > Anatidae > Oxyura > Oxyura jamaicensis. The sequence continues at coordinate 81,471,509 of NC_048893.1, forward strand.
ATAATTTGGCAAAACCATAAAACTTTCAGGAAGAGGACATTTCAGAATAAAATCTTTAAATTACTTTGATATAGTGGCATTAAAATCTGTAATAATCTTTGTCCATATTCTCTTCTCCCCAGATGTCATTCAAAGGACTGTACGTCAGTACCCAAACTGTGGCTATTTATATTGTGGCTTTGGATCTTTAGTGTCATTTGCCAGACACTGTCACCACCCCACAGGTTCTTAAAAAGTGTTGTCAAATGCAGCCATCACCAGCTCAAGTCCTCACCCAGAATCATGGCAATTAAGTGTGCCCTGGTTTCAGTTAAACCACAACAAGTGTTACTCCTCAGAGTCATTAAGAGGCAGTGAGTCTACTCCTATAAATACTGTGCTAATGTACAAAGCAAGGAACAGTTTATTAGGAGAGAAAGGAACAACGTTTTAAATACAAAAAAAAAAAAAAAAAAAAAAAAGTGTGATATCCTTACACAAATAGCAAATGGGGAGCACTCAGCCTTGCAGTCCTTAGTTTTACCTCAGTGACCCTGCACACTCCCATAGCCACGAAAGGGACAAAGTTCTTTTCACATTTCACTTGGGCAGGTCTGTAAGAGAGCAGGTAGCGCCAGCAGTGTCCCAACCTCAACTCCGATCCCACAGATTCTTCTTTTCAGGATTCCACAGCTGCTCCAAACCCTCTCACCACTGCTGGTTTTAGAGCTACCTCTACAGCACCTCTCATCACACTACTCTGCCTAGCTCCCTTGTTCAGCACTGTACACATAATATCAGGCATCTAAATTCAACCAGAGCAATTCCAGTTTGACAAGTACTGAAATCTGGCTAGATCAAGGCCCCTACCTAAGATCTTTCAGCTCTATCATTGCATGAAAGGTGTCCAACAACATAGAGAACCATTGTACCTCTTCTCCCCATATATTTCATCCATGACACTCACCAGAACGTATCAGTATTTCTAGTTGTATTAAACTCCTTCCATTCAGAGTACCTTGTGCCCAATATTTGTTGCTCTTCCATCATAAAATACTTCCTCACCCCAAATGAAAACTTAAATAAACTTTGTGAAAGCAACAACAATATCTACAGCAAAACAACCCCATAGACTTACTCTGCTTCATTCTGACTCTTTTCAATAGAAGTTGATAGACTCTGCCTGTAAAAGATTACAGCCATACAGCTACAGATACATCTATGGTCAGAGCATGAACTCATCAAGAGCATACCTATGACTTTGTTGATCAGGAACCAGTTGGTTTCATTTGAATCTCAATTTGCAATTACACTAAACACTTCTAGCTCTCATGGTTGTGGACCAAAATGTCAACACATAAGTACAGTGAAACTAATACAGTAAATGTTGCAGAAAGTCCAGAAGAGGAAGCAATTGCAGTTATTAATACCAAGGAACTGAAGCTCGAACACTCAAATATTCCTGAGATACTCGTTACCCACTTCAGGCACAGAAATTAGAGAGATTCTGCTCAAAGTTCTCAAATTGAAAGCTCCGAGGCAGCATATTCAAAGTACATGCTCTGATCTAACTGTGGAGGAGGGAGGGGAAAGGCTTCTCCTTAAGATTAAGCAGACCTTTAGGTATGCAAATGTCCATGAAAATGGACGTGATACATCAGAGACCATTAAATGTGCAAACAAGCCTTCAGAGAAATGGAAGCAGCAGTTTACCTTTGCTAGCTGGTACTCAACCTAACACTGTCCTGGGAAGTAAAAGAAGCATAATCTCTTATTGGTGTACTTATTGAAGACATAAATATGAATCATATCAAGCTTTCATGCCTTTACATTCACCTATAGATTCACACACCACTGTTGCTATTAATGTTTGTGTCCTTATTAAAATGCTTTAGACAAGGGTAACATATAGAGTGATGCATTTAAGGGAAGTTGTGGTGCAATGGGTGGAAACTACTTCTGTTGTTTAGAAACCAATTTTATATCCAGGTTGTCATTCGCTAACTGGATCCAGCCCCTTCAATCTCTAATTCATAAAACAGAAGAATTACAGCTGTCTTCCTATGGTAAGATAAGGACTGTAGCCAGGCTTCCTGGAATCATAAATACAAGCAGCAGAAGATTTGGGATTACATCTTGGTTTATAAATCTGTGCTTTATCCCTAGACTGAAGGCTACTAAATGGAGAAAACTCATCAGTAGCATTTGATGTTTGATTATTTATGCACAAATATGACAGTCTTGCAAAGTATATGACTATGCAGAAAGGCACATGGTATTTGTGGGACTTAAATGTGATGTAGATTAGTTGTCCTTAATTGTTCTTTGATAACTGTTGCCTTTCTAATATGAAGTCTCCTGGAAGGAACTACTTCCATTATTCAAAATACTTTCAAAACCCTTGTGTAGAGAGAAAAACATCTGAGCAAGCTGTCCCAGCGCATGGCATAGAGTGAGTGTACTGCTTGGTGTAGACAGGATACAGCTCAGTTAAATTCCTCCTCAAAGGCTAAATGTAGAATATGTTGTAAAAATTAAACAAAGAAAGATAGATCTGAAAACTAGTTTAGTATTGCAGGGCTTGGATGGCTGGCTCTCTCAGGGTTAGTCAGAAGTTCCTTACAAATACCAATTATGATATGTTCAAAATATAAAAAAAGGAAGGAAGTCAAGTAGTTCACCTTGAAAACAGCTACCACAGTGGACTGAATGTGGTACGTGTAGACCCATAGAGCTTCCAACAATTCTCAAGTGAGGCCAAAGAACAGAGCAGAAATATCCATTGTGTGTGACAGCAATGAGGTGAGAGGTGAAAAAAAAAAAAAAGGGAATAAGAAGGCAACCCCTGCCAAAAACACCAACTACTGAGATACAGTTTTGGATACTTAAACCTGCCTATACAGCATGCTGTCAGAGTATCAGAGAGAACTGCACCAGGCTGGCAGACATAACACCGAACCTACAGATCCTTACCCTCCCAGGACACAGTAGCTGTGGGCTAGGCAGTGTACTGTTGTGCATCTAAAAAGACATTCACTGTGTATTTTAAAAGATCCTGAACATTTTTGGGAAGAGGGAGGGGTGTTGATGAAATTGTCTACAAGATCTACATGATCTCAGGCTTCTCAAAGATGAATTTAAGTAATGCTGGATGAACACGAAATCTGTTACCTCTATCCCCAGTCTGTAACTTCACTGGTGAACCCCATCATCACCAAAGCCCATGTTCTCTTTCTGCCTTGCCTCTGTGGAGATCTGTATGCAATGGACTATGTGAATGCAGCCATGAGTGGATGCTCCTGGAGACCTGAATTTGCTGAACACTTTGACACTAAAAGCTAGCGTAAGAGTCACAGATCTGCGGCACACTCACTGAGACGGCCAGTTGCTCCCATCTCCATCACCTGCTCATGCTTCCAGTTGGTGTTAGAGGAGCTAGGAGTAATGGGGTTGGAGGAAATCTCCCCATAATACTACATGTCTCCAACAGATTGTCTTCAGTGGTGCTCCTTTTGCATGGGCAATTCTCAAACAAAGCGACTTCTCAAACAAATGCTTAATTAATGGTGTCATGCCACTGGTAAGACAAAGGATGGAAAAACAGAAATGGGGAATGAATGCCACCTTTTCAAGCAATGTTGCAAAATGGAAACAAAGCACAGAGAACAGAAAGCAGAAAATACAGGTTATTTGGTACCTGGAGAAAAAGACTACATCTGTTAAACTCTGCCTTGAGGAGATGCTGACAAGAAATGAAAAGATGAAATGTCTTTCATCTCCTTAACCTAATCTGCCTGGGACAATCTCAGTGCTTTATAACAAAGACCATCTCTTTTTCTGTTTGCAGAGCACATTATAGATGAGTATTCCAGTTTCTGACACGCCCTCCTAAGAGAAGTAATGGTAACAGCAACATGTCAGCAGCCCTGCTGCTTGCAAAACTCAACACACTGCTCTGAGCAGTATCATGGTGCTAGAAGCGCTAGTAGACTGAAAGCAGAAAGTGGGGAGGGCTTTTTACAGCAGAGGTGATTTACACTGACAAATTAATTTTAGACTTTGCTTTGGGTTGCTCCTGAATGTTCTGTTTCTCATAAGAGGTAAAGGATCCTAAAGAACCTAATTTCCCAATATTTTAACTCAAAATATCAAGTGTTGAAGTATATTAGTGGCACAATAAAGAAACAGAAGCATCAGGTGTCAAACTCTCAAGTTACAACAAACTTTCTCTAGATAAGTAGAACTGTTCTTTGATTATTCATGATTAACATCTGGAGTCAACTGACGAGAGTTATATGAATTCTTGTATATTTGGTTTGCTCAAAATAGTTGGTGCATCTGTTAATATCTCTTAATCCTCATATATTGCTGATTGCAAGTTTTAAGTGCAACTATTAAAATTTACTAATGATCTAAACTAAGAATAAACTACAATTTTCAGATCCTGTAATTTAAGGAAGTGTTGTAGAGAATTTCTTGTTACTCATTATGGGCCATTTAATGCATTCCTACCTTATTAAGCTGAAGTAACTGTGTCTCTAGATGCTGACTACCAGTAAAAATCTCAAAAATAATCTATTTGTGTACACTATTACACAAATCAAGCATACAAAGGAATTCCTGCAGACAGTAGCAGAGATAGTGAGCTAATTTCAACAGATGCCATCATTTTAGTTGCAATGAGTAGTGTATACAGGTGGCTTATCTGTTATTTTGGTGGTGAGATGTCTCTGAACAGATTGAGTTTTTATTTTATTTTTATTTTTATTTCAGGACCATCAGTATACCTTCCTAGCTGACTCACAGCTATGTATTCATTTTTGGAGGGGACTGAATTATGTTTCAAGACTGTTCATGGGCTGCATCATAAATTCAAGACTACACACTCCCCTCTTTCCACTGATCTCCCACAGATGCCAAAAGGAAGCTTGCACAGAGATCAAAGGAAGAATCTGGGCTCTGTGTAGTAAAATAAAACTTTCAGTTGTTATTTTTTACATCACATTCAGAATTGCTCACTGGAAAATGTTCCTTTTGCTAGAATTACTGCTATCCTTGCTCCTGTCTCTTTTCCCTTCCTTCCTTCTTTCTTTTCTCTGGCTTCTTTTTCTTCTTCTCTTTTTATCTGTCACCACAAGTTCCCATTCCCAATGCAATGCAGTGAACTGGTGGGTGTTGGAATGGACACTCTTAGCATGGGAATTGCCACCATAACCATGAGTACTTACACTTTGAGAAGTCCTGGGGAGTAATGGTTCAAATCTACTTCCAGACTTAGGACACAGCACAATGGCCCTTAATCTCTGCATAAGAGAATGCTGCAGGACAGTATCTACAATGTCACACTTGTGTTAAAAACAAAACAAAAAAACAACAACAGAAACAAACCCAAAGCCTCCCCTCGCCCCAGCCACACATTTTTCAAAAAAATACCCCAACCCAGGCACTTACAAACTGCCATACCCATGCCATACACTCACCCAGGTGTTCAGCATCTTGTCCACCAAACTACTCAGCATCAGTCCAATGAATTGTATGCAGAAATATGTTAATTATGTCAATGCCAAGTGCCCCAAGCTAACTATAGATGATTAGAAAGTATCAAGTTAAGTAGGAAGAAGTTTTCCCTCCAATGGCAAACTGGATTTTGATCAGTAAAGCCAGTTTCAGATACAGGGGATCTAGTCGTGAGATCCACTTGAAGAATGCAAAACAGAAGCAGTCACATGTTCCTATGCACCACAGCAGTCAGCTGAAACCTCCTGAACACGGTGGGAAAAAGGACCAGAAAATTCTGAAACTTCCCTTTGCTTTCATGTTCCCATATGGTAATTAGGCTTTGAAACAATAGCTTTTGGCATGGAAATTCCAGTGTGCATTAAAAAAAAAAATAATAATCTATTTCTAAATGACACATTTCCAACAAGACCACATAAAATGCTGTCCTTAACCCCACTTTTGAAACAAGAAAACTGAAAGGAAATAGTTTGCTCAAGGTCGGTGTCCAAATCCAGAACAAGTTCTGGAATTGTCTTTAGAATTAAGTCACTAGATCATATTGCACTCATTTGTGTTTCACATACACATGAAAAGATTACAATCTCTCATATTTTGTGAGCTGAGCAGTTCAATTATCCTAACTTTCTCAACTGAATAGAATGTGTTCATATGGAATTAGCCCTGATACATCAGAAGAGAAGATTTTGATACTAGAGCTACCAATGCCCTCCTCAGTCTACTTCGAGTATCAATAACGTACTTGCAATCCTTGGCACAAATTAGTGCAGGTAAAGCATTCCTCACTCTTGCAGTTAATAAGTGACCAAGAAAGTCCATCAACTTATGCAGAAGAGGTTGTTTGCAACCACCAGTATGCATGCAGATGGAATGGGAGCTTACTGAAAAGCTCTTACTGTCTCATTTGACATTTTTGCTTATATTTCAGAAGATAATTCTAACAAGGTAATCTAATATCAAGAAAGCATTGCTCTTTGAGAATGGTGCAAAACATGTCAGACTGACAGACCTGGAATCTTCCACTGAGCCTTAAAATTTAGTGTGAAAGTAACTGTACAATCTTCTCCTTCAATATCACTTTACTGCTGCTTTGAGAACAATGCCAAAATTTTGCCTGGATGCCACCCATTTCACCACTAACCTTAGAAAAAATTATAGGTGGGACAGTTCGGTGTCAAACACTGAGATGAGATCCAACACACAATTTGCACAAATTTGGAATCACCCTAGTAAATATGTAGGTGACTTCAAATGTTTCCTCTGAACAGCCATCAGATCCCTTCACTGCCACTCAGTACACCTAGGCAAAAATATTCTTAATAATCATCCAAACCATATTTTTTCCCCTCTCACAACTAGAAAAGAGGTATGGGTACAGACACCACAACACTGAGATCAATGACCACATCCCAGAGAATTCACTGGGAGCAGGACTGGATCCTGTCCCCTGGGCTGGAACTTGCATTTCTCATTGAAAGGAGAGCTTAGTAATGCTGTTTGGTGAGGCTGCAGAAAGGCAGGACAGAGAGGGAAGAGTCCACAGCTGCCCAGCCCCAGCCTAAATCAAGAACAGGAGTTAAGGACTCTAATTCCCACTATTAGCATAAACACTTTCTTGGACACTACACTGTCTGGAATTAGCCTTAGCAATGCCTCAGTAATATTCCCCTGACCTTGCCCCTCCCCGCACATCCTCTTTACATTTACACCAGGTGGTGAAACTCGAGTAAGTGGCAAAAAAGTCCTGACTGTGACAGAGACACAACCCAAACAGGGAAACTGGGGAAGGATGCAGATGTAGAGCCACTCTCCTCCACACCCATGACAGAACAGGAGCATCACACTGGTGCTGCTGGGATATGTAGGGTTATTGGCTTGTCCATTATGTAACCTGCTCCTCTGAGTGCAGCCTGGGTTGTCCAGCAGGGTTAATTTTAGTTTGTGCAGCAAGCACGCAGAGGCAGGTTTGGGGGGCAGAACCTGACAGTGAGCAGGAGATCTGCATATATTGGGCTATCTGTTTCAGGTTGGAAAAACATCATCAAAAACGGAAACACTTCAAACGATTAAATGGATCAAAAGAATTCTAAAGATCATATCCTGCATCCACAGAAGTAAGAATGAAGGTTTTAAGGAAAGACTCTTTAGTTTTTTGAAATCTCTTCAGATGTATGGTAACAATTTGAGTAGTGTTTGGAGCTCCCCAAACAAGACTTATGATTCGGTATACACGATATCGCTATTAGCTGTTTTCCATTGGGATAACTTGAGGCAACTTTTTTCACCACCACGTGTGATTTCAGTAAAACGACCTGTTGCTCTTCAAAGTTTTGTTATGAATTACGGTTCTTTGCCTCAATATTATTTCTAGATAACTTCAGCCAGAGAAAACACCTCTGAGCTCTACGGCGATCTCTCTTTTTGCCTGATCGTAGCTGTACCACAAGCCACCCTGCCCCAGATTTGGGGAGGGGAGGCGGAGGGGGTCCCTCCGACGAGTTACGTCTGCATCCGGCACTGTCGGCAGTGCTCAGCCTGGGATGCCCCTCACTCCCCTTCGCCCCCGACTCGCTCCCCCCCACCACCCCCCCCGGTGCTCCTCCGCTCTCCCGCACCCCCAAAGCCCAAACCCAGCGCTACGCTGCCCTGCGGGCTCCCCCCTCCCGGGCAAGGAGCAGACCCCGCGGGCTGCGCCCCGTCCCTTCCCCTTGCGCCCCCAGCCCCCAGCAAGGGCGGGCTGCTCCAGGCGACTGCGCTGCCCGCCCCGGCCCCGCTGCCGGGCGCCCACCCGCCCCCTTGCCCCCGCTCCCCGCTCACCTCGTCCCTCCGCCGGGGCTGCTCCTGCCGCCACCAGCGCCTGCCCTTACTCCGGCGCTGGGCAGGGCGGCGGCAGCATCCCCCGCCGGCCCCCCAGCTGCCGCGGCGGCACTTGCAGCCTCACGGGAACCGGCGGCGAGGGGAGGAGGGGGGTGGGGGAGAGAGAAACCCCTGGCCAGGGCCCCGTCCCAGCCCTCCCCGCCGCCTCCGGCACCCGGACCCGCTCCCACGGGCCACGCAGGCGGGGCGGGCAGCGGAGACCGCGGGGACCCGCCCGGGCGCGCCCCGCTCCCAGGTTCGGCAAAGCCCGGTCGGGGCACCGGACGTGGAGTGGTGGGCGAAGCCGATATCTCTGCGAAGCTTCACCAGTTTTTTTTTTTTTTTTTTTTTTTTTTTTTTTTTTTTTTTTT
>NC_048893.1:81480331-81546689 GCF_011077185.1 Oxyura jamaicensis
TTTTTTTTTTTTTTTTTTTTTTTTTTTTTTTTTTTTTTTTTTTTTTCAGTGGGGCCGCCCCCACGGGCGAGTTCCCACGCGGGGCAGCGATGCGCCGGGTGCTGCGAGTGTGCCGGCACTCGCCGAGCTGGCACCCGATCCCGGAGCCCTGCGGCAGGTCATTGCCGTGGGGAAGGAAAGCATCCCTCGCTTCGTTTTCCAAAGGGTAGAAACGAGGTCGGACTCCAGCTCACTCTGGAAAAACTCCAGCCTTCTGCTCTCTGCTGTTCCCCGTTGCTTGAACCTGATGCGGTGAAGACGGTGCCAGAGACCTGGATCTCCGAAGCAGAAAATTGTCAGCTCTGTCTGTACTGTGTTGTGTGGTTGTGTGCATACATAACCCCACATTTGCTTTATTCACCCAAATGGACAATTTATTTGGATCTTAAGAAACGAAATACAGAAAAAAAAGTTTTCATCAGTATTTGCTAGCACTTACCTTACCCTTCTTTTCACATCCAAAGTTCAACACTGGTTGAGAGCCACACTGCGTTTTGGGATCATTACACAGTTTGTATCTGAAGCTCATCTCTTAGGCATGTATCTGAAGCTTATCTCTACTGCTTTTTTAAGATAACATGCCACATGTAGGTTTATACTCAGATTCTTGTGCCATTCTGTAGCTCAACCCCAGTGGTCTGGATATGTTCCAAGAGTTTAGTTTCAATTTTCCCAAGATAATAACAATGAAAATGTTGTTAGAGTTTCAATGTACTGGTGAGATGACACTTAGAATATATTAAAAGTGTGTGGTAGTTTTCATCCTGAAGAGTTGACACAAGACTGGGGCTTCTGAAAGAGATTCACAAGGCCTAACTTTAGTAGATGACTAGTCCACATATTTTTGCAGAACTACCAATGCTCTCAAACCCACCTGGATCCTCAAATAGCATTGCACAAATCAGGAAGCAGTTAATTTTGCAGTTAATTTATTTTCCCATTTCTACTGCAGTACAATAATTTTTAAAGAAATAGAGCAACATCCTTAGGAGTTATTAAAGTATAATTCTATAATCATAATGAAAGGACCATAGGTTCCAGATAAAAAAAATATTTTACAGATTGCAAAGGCGAATGAATAACTAATCATGCTTAATTGGAAGAGGTTCTAGGGAAAAGGTTTAGAAAGGCAGAGAATTAACTGTTAAGGTTAAACTAAACATCTTTAGGCACCCAAGCAAATTTAGCAGTTACAGGCAGCAGTCTAATGTGCTAATGTTTTAATAAAAATAAACTCTTCTATTAAGAGACATTAGAGATTTCTTTGTACACCATGCTTTTGGAATCACATTTTTCAGGACTATGCCAGAGCATAGAAACAAAACTAAATTTTCTAAAGTCTGATCTCTGGTTGTGGAGAAACTGTAGAAGAAGAGGAAGTTGGTTATTTGGAGCAGACACCTAGATATAGTTATGTGACAGAGGCAGAAATGATGGAAGAAAACAAAACATTTAAAGTAGGAAAGGATCCAGGCCAGATGTCACAAAATGACTGTGGTGCCTTTCCAAACTTCATCCACAATATCTGACAGACAGATTTTGCTTTATTCATTGCTGTTCCATCCCCACCTAGCCAATGGTGGAAATTATGCCATAGATTTTCTCTAGCTCCGTGGAGGAGACCATGGACTGGAGTAGCATATCTAGCCACTTAGACCTAGCTGTGGATTTATGCATGTAGCGCAACTTAACGCTCAGCACTAAGGCAAATAGGGTCTCAGGGACTCTCTTATGGCACAGCTGGACCAGCTCATGTAGGTTGCCAGATCTTTTGATGCTGCCTTTGATGGCCCCTGGTCAGGGATAACAGATCTGTTGCATGTCATTGCAGACACATTTTACATCATCTGTAAAGATGACTTCACAGAGGCCAGGAGTGAGGTGTGAAGGCTAGATGGCAAGGCACAAAGTCAGATGGCCTAACTGGAAAGTCTGATGCTCATTTCACTAAAGCTGGTGCTTGTCAGAGGTAAGCCTAATGGGTGGGTGCAGGCAAGGGTGCAAATGGCTTGAGACAGTTGCCTGGGAAGCTGAAGTTCAAATCTGAGCCACATTACCAATGGCTGAACCTCGTGACCAGGGCCCGATGTGTTGAAGAAAATTATAGATATAAATACTAAAACAGGCTCTCCTTTGTTTTATTCTCTTACATAAGTTCAGGGAAGTACATGATAGGAAAAACAACTATATCTGCCTCATCTTCTTAAGTTTTTTTTAGTGCTCATAAAGATAGTCTGATAGTCTGGAGACAGCACTCTGAAGACTTACAACCCAGAAAACTGAGCTCTTTCTTCCATTGGACAGGCATGGCATAAAAGTCAAGGCATATTCCTGTCTCCCTCCATCCCAGAATGTTCCTCATCTTGTATTTTTATAGAAGAAAAGGCTTCAAGACTTCCTCTCTGCTGAGACTGAATGATGAGTACTCAGAATGAATACACGCAAGCTGAGATTTGACTGGGATTCAGAGAAAATCTGAGCTGTTAGGCTGTGAAGGAAATGCCAGATAGGGGCAGGGGCAGTTAGTGGTGTGTGAAGCTGACATACTTTGGCTGTGTAAGTGAGGCTATATCACTGTCTAGTGGCTGTCCCATGGAACACAAGTCCCCTCACTGCAGCTAGACTTTATGGATATACCACGTGCTCAAATACTGAGTTCTATGTTTTTTAAATCAAAAATTCTTCTTCCCCTGCTGAGGACCATGGAGCCTTTGTGTTTGCAACACATGGCTCTCTTACAGAGGAGCAGATTTGCTCTTGGAGGATAGCTGATGTTGTTTTGGTCAGTGCAGGAATGAAGAAAGAAATCAGCACTTGGTGTAGTTTCCTCTGGGTAAGTAAATGCTGCAAGGACTGGACTGGTATTACACTATCCAAAATGATATCTCCTGGTCCAGCTAAGGAGTGAAATACAAACAAAGCAAAATCTGAATTAAAGGCTGCTAGAGAGAGACAGCACCCAGTGTGCACTGGATAGAATCAGCAGCTCTGTGGACTGAGAACAATCCAACAACAACTCCAGCCCAGCTCCATAAATGTTATTGAACAAGTCTCATGAAGGTGTGTCCTATGTGAATTAGCCTTAAACAAAGAGGACTAAAAATCTTAAGCCCGTTCCTTCTTCCTCCCTGCTGTCTTGTTTTAAAAAGTTGAAAAGTCATGATTAAGTTGGCTGAACTTGTTATTTAATATATTTTATTTAGTTTGTATCTATGATTTTTTTAAATATTTACCATATTTCTACAGAATGGTGACTGTTTTCATAGAAACTGGAGATGGAAGAGACCGAGAGTAAGTTCACATCCAGTCCATCCCCCCTGCTGCCACTGCAGAATTGTCCTGCATGAACATTTTCCAGGATCACCTTCAAACTCATTTTGTAATGTTCTGATTCCTGGGGAGGGGGATCTGTGTTCCTCATGTAAAGATCTAGAAATAGATGGTGATGTCCATTCTTATCTTTTATTTTATTATTTGTCTCTTCATCTTCTTTGTTCTCCTTTTCCTTTTTCAGGTACAGGCACTTATTATTTTGTTGTTCTTAAGGGTTTCTTCTTTCTCCTTTTTTTTTTTTTTTTATAAAGGATCTGTGCAGTTGGGCAGGGCTACTCTGGCAGACACAAGCAGCCTAAGGGATATAATTTGAGCAGTTATTTGTTGAGCAACCCCAGAATAACCTGCCTTGGGGAGTATGAAAAACAAACAAAAAAACAAACAATCAACAAAACAAAAGCTCCAAGGTATTTGCTGAATACCAAAGCAGAACCACACAGAGAACATTACTCTATTAATCACGTCTAAGCATGCTCTTCTCAAAACCTTTTATTGCTGTAACTTTTCAGCAATGAATTTTCTATAATATGTTTTATAACTCTTGTAGCTGCTTTGTTTATCACTCAGTACTTGTATCTGTTGGATCTGTAAGTCACATTTAGCCTATTTGGGGCAGCTTAGTGAGCAAGATGTTTTCCTTTGTGACAGAGTCATCTTTGTGCTTCAGAATCATGGATCAAACAACAATTTCATATCCACATTTTATGATTTCAATGAAAACTTTTCAGATGTGAGCCAGTCAAAATGGATGTGGTGATTGATATATGCCCCTGAATGCTGCCAGCTTCAAAAAATAATTCTGAGAGGTTGGAATTGCTTTCCGTATATCATTTCCAGAGCCCGTTAACAACTATTTAAAAATCACTGTGGCGAACAGTATCTGTGTTTGCTCACAAATGAAAAGAGACAATTAGCATGAAAAGACAGGTTGCTGAGGATAAAACTTTCCCATGTTAGCACAATAACTGAACTGAAGACAACATTTACTAGGCTTTGGCTGCCTGCTGGCTCCTCCTGTATTCTCTGATCTTCTTTCCTGAGTCAGTTCTCTCCCCCCAGCCCCCTCCCCCTGTCCTTTTTTTTTTTTTTAAATCCTTCTAATATTAGTTCTTGCATTGTCTTCCCTCATGTTCACACCTGTATTTCTTCTCTATATTTCCAAAATTTGGTTCAGAAGAGCTACAGAAAAAAAAACTCTCACACACACTGCCCTCTCTTTTGCCTCAGACTGAAGCACAGGGGCACCACTTTTCCCTAAGGCAATAGTGATTAGTAAGTCCACAGGTCTGCGAAAGGTTACACATTTTGTGCCAGTCTGCAATTAGAGTAAGTGTAGTGTTGGGATGGAGAACTGTCAAACCTAACTTCAAAGGAGGCTCCCCAATATCCCTGCAGCACTGACAACCTAAGCAAAATTATACTTTAGGATTAAAAACAAAAATGAAACCACGTTGAATTAAGAAGACTATGAAGTTACAGCTGAAAAACTTAAGAAATTCACACCCCACCCCTGCCTCCTTTTAGAAGTGCTTTTGGAGGACCTATATATATGTATTCAAAAATTTCAAGGTCAAAGCTGAACCTTAAGTGCTCATTTACTCTTCAGAAGCCTCTTGATCTTCATTCATGCGTCCCTAGCTTCTGTACTTCCTGATTTCCTGCTTCGTTTCTATGAAGAGAACAAGTCACTGAAGTGCTGTATTTTAACCAGATTTCTAGCCACAGTCACATGGTCTTGCTTTTCTGTATTCTTCTCTCAACTCCTTTCCCTTGTAATTTCTGTTCCACGTTTGTGTTGCACACAGGATCTTTCCCCAGATTGTAGCACTCTGTATTTACTCTCCAAATAATAGAGCCTTCTAAGAGCAGTAGGATCTTAATTAGCTCACAAGCAAAAAATAAATTTAGAATGCTAGTTATTAAAATCTTTTGTCAAATCTTTTTCATGCAGTTGGACATGTGAGCAGATTTTGACAGATTGACTTTGGTGTACCATGGGATTTGTGTTTGGTTTTGGTCAGTTCAGGTATTATCTGTCTGGATAAACATTAACTGAGAGATGGATCTTAAGTACAGTTCATATCATGGTTAATTATTTATGATGATGAAGGTTAATAGCTTCTTTTTCCTACGGTCTTTGTAAGTGAAAGTTTTTACCATAGTAAAGGCTGAATGCTAATGCATTCTTCCATAAAAATTACAGATCTGCCTTTCTACAAAATAGTTGCTTTCTCTCGGTTTTTCTAATAGCAATAGTCAGATGAAGAACTGTCAGTGCAAGCTGTGATCTGTAATGCAGCTCCTTTAGGATACTCAATATATAACATGTAACAGAAGGTTAGTGAAAGTGTAAGGTTCCCTAACAAGATACGAACCTCGTCCTGGAAGTGCCTGTCTCTAGTAGGGAGGAAGCATGGAACAATTTTGCTCCTAATAAAGGCATTCCAGTCAGGGCCTTAAAGTTTGGATGGAAAAAAAAAAAATAAACCAGAATGAATCTACTTCTCATTATCTTTTTAGATTCACACAAAATGTCATTCATCTTGCCTCGGTACTTTCACTCATTCATTCAGAACTATTCCATCTCTTCAGCTGTGCTTGGGTTAGTCATGATAAGAAATCACACATCGACACTTGCACATGTATTCACTATGGTTTATTCCGGAGCTGCTATAAAAGCAGTTGGAAATCTCAGCAGTTATGTAGGTGAACATCAAGTTCACCTGAACAATGCTTCACAGAAAATAGTTAAGTTATAAATTGAAGATATTCTGCCTTTGTATCTGTGAGGCTGTGACAACAGATGGAATGGTGTATCAAGTGCAAGTGTTCTCACTTTAAGACAGATGGCCTTAAAACTGGAGATGAGCAAGAAAAAGGGCATGAGAATTACTAAATATTTGGGCAAAAAGGTCTCAGTGAAAATTTTAAAGAAACAGATTTGTTTAGTTTATAAAAAAAGAAAGGTGAAGATGTTTGTTTATCACAGTCTTCAGATATCAACATAGGTGGAAAAAAAGAGTTAATAGCAAGCTCTTCAGTTTCTTAGTAAAAGACATTTTTATGGCAGTAAAGCAAACACACTTGTTTGGTATGCCAAGCTAGGCAAAAATATATGGGTATACTCTTGACTCCTCAGAAGTGGACAGACACCCATTTGCTTTTGTTAATAATCAGATACATAAAAGGACAAAGTATGACAAGAGACATTTATTGGAATTTGAATTTAAGCAAATTTAGACTTGAAATCAAGTAAATTTCATAAATATTATTGACAAATTTTTATCAGAACAATAACCAACACCCTCCTGCAATGAAAATCTCTTCAAGTTAAAACATTTTTTTTTCTTTCTTTTTAAAAAACTGGACATTTATTTCAAACCCTACAGTCTTGGTTACAGAAGAGGTCAAACTACACTTTTGCAGTGCTTACTCCTGTCTTTGCATCCTCCCACACTCTGAATTTATGCCTTTATTACAGTATTGTTTCATCATCAGTCTTAATGAAGTTCTCATTAACCACCTCTGCTTTCCTGTCAAATGGTCACACAAATGGTTCAGCCATTACTGAATAAATATAGTCATTAAAGAAAGGAAATATTTAATCTTGTCTCTTGAGCTACAGCTACTAATGGGATGATATAGTATCTGTAATGTACATCAGAGAGTAGATTCTGTTTCTTTTTAAAAACATAAATAGAAATTTTAAATGATACGATATTGCAGTGATATTGCATTTTTTTATTTATTTTTTATTTTTTATTTTTTTTTTACATTCATCTTGTTAGGTTCTATGACAAAATGTCTCAATTAAGGAAGTATTTTACTTGCAAAGTTCTCTGCTCCAAAGACACACTTTGTTGAGTATTGCCTCGTCTTTGCAAATAGAACTTACCTCACTTGAATTAATATCCATATTAAGTATTGCAGAGACTAGTTTCAGATAGTTACAGGACTGAGTAATTTCACTCCTCCTAGGCAGTAATTTATTAGACACATCTTTAGTTCTGGATATTTGAAAACCATCTTCCATATTACCAGATGTAACTTGGTCTAATTGTCTGTAACAAATCTTGGTAGGATCTTGTTTACCTCATTATCTGCCAGTGACTGGCCAGTTTAACTAACTGATTTCACGGCTTCATCCAGTTCTCTGCCCAACAGGTAATTCAACAACTAGGTCACTGTTGAAATAAAGTATATGGGCCTATTATTGTGACACCAGTCATTCTGGATATTTAATAGAGAGAAAGGGCCTAACAAGACACACAGATGAATATCATATATCACCAAGCATTCAGGTCTACTCCTCTTGTGGCCAAAAGGCACTATGAAAGACGTATCCCCTTCAGTGTCTATAGACAAGACTGTGGCTTCTTGAAAATCCTCCTAGTGGAGGCACAAAATTAAGAAATTCTTACTTTTCTCCCTTGTCCCTAAGCATTCATCCACATCCCTATTCACCCTTCTTTGCTGTGTTAGTATAGTTGCAGGGATGGGCAGGAAATTGGGCAATTCATCTGAATGAAGAAGCCCAATTATATATATATATATATAAAATTTAGTCCTGTTCCCTGTACTGTCCTACAATAATTAGTATCATCACAACTGAGGGGCCTAGATGGGAACAGAAAGGTGGACCTACCTGCATCAGAAAAAAATATTTGTAAGTGGCCCAAAAGAGTGCCTTTGTTCCTTGAAGGTTCCTGAAACTATTCTGAGAAATAACCCAGAACAAATGAATTAACTTGAAGTTCATTCTTGCAAGTGGCTAGCCCTTGCTTAGGTGTTCTCAAAATACTTTTGTAAGCTTAAGTCATTCTTCAGCTTGAAAGGTCCCCTATTCTTTGTATAATCAAGTTTCAATCAGACATGATTTTGCTTCTCAATCTTCACCTCAAATTTCTAGGAATTTGGGCTAGAAAGAATGATACAAGTGCATTCATAATCTAACTACTCAGTTCATTACACATTTTCAACTTTAAAACTACAGCAAACACTTTACACATAATTGTTATTACAAAGGGTCAAAAATCAGTATCATCACTTCATAGTTTTTCAGTCTGGGATGGCTGAGAACTCAGATATGATATTCCAGTATTCTATAGTCTTAACATTCAAATTACACCTTTTGCTTTATGTTGATCATTATGTAGTCCTCCATCAGTTGTAGTCGTACTTACTACTTTTACCACTTTCCTTCTCTTTTAGTCTTTTATCTTTACACTTGCTTTGCATTGTTTGCTTTTCTACGTAGCACTTGCCACACTTAGGAAGTATTGTAGCTATTAATTTTTTAACTTTCCCAGAACCCAAATTACTTTGTTTGGAGGTTGAAATAAAATCATCATACATCATTTTGCAAGGCAGAAGAAAAAATTTGGCAGTGTAGCTTGGTGTTAGCAATGTTTTTCAAATTTATTTTTCTGCTGCCTATTTGTTTTGGGTGATGGCAAAGATGACTGTTTTGCAGTCATTGCATGTTTGCCTTCATTTTTTTTGTGGTTGCTAATTTTGTTTATTTTATTTTATTTTTAGAAGTACTTGTCTAGTACAAAAGGACTTACAGTGATTACAAATGGTTGCTATTCAGTTACCATTTGTTTTCCTTTCAGCTTCTTGTTGAGTCTAGTAGACTTGTAGATGCCATGGGAAGACTAAAACTCTAACATGCCCACATCTTGAAAGCTCTTCTCAGCTCTGATCTTTCCCACTGCAAACAGAAGTTAATGGAACTGAGAGGGGCACAAAGTAAAGAATTAAGAATAATCAGCAGACTGGAATTATGTCATTAAGGAGACACTAAATAGGCTGTTCACTTTGCAAAAGAGATAGCTGAGAGCTGCTGTGATAGAGGTCTGCAAAATCATGAATGGTCTGGAAAAAGCAAATAAAGAATTTGCTATTTCCCATAAAACAAGAAGTGGAGCAGGAAGCAAGTAAAGCAATATAGAGAAATGTTGAACAAACAAAAGTGTGGAGTACCTTTTCTGCACACATTGTGTAGTTCAGTGACAAGGGATGCCACTTGAAAGGCAACCTCATGAGAGAAACCTCATGAGAGTAACCTCATTATGCTCAACAAGGGTAAGTACAGGATCCTGCACCTAGGGAGGAATAATCCCAAGCACCAGTACAGGCTGGAGGCTGACCTCCTGGAGAGCAGCTCTGTAGAGAGGGACCTGGGAGTCCTGTTGCACAGCAGGCTGACCACAAGCCAGCAGTGTGCCCCTGTGGCCAAGAAGGCTGATATTATCCTGGGCTGCATTCAAAGAGTGTTGCCAGCAGATCAAGGGAGGTGATCCTGTCCCTCTACTGAGCCCTGGTGAGGCCACACCTGGAGTATTGTGTCCATTTCTGGTCTCCCCAGTACAAAAGGGACATGGAGCTACAGGAGTGAGCCCAGAGGAGGGCTACAAATATGATTAGAGGACTGGAGCACCTGTCACACGAGGACAGGCTGAGAGAACTAGGCCTGTTTAGCCTGGAAAAGAGAAGACTGAGGAGAGACCTCATCAATGTGTATACATATCTGAGGGGAGGGTGTTGAGAGGATGGAGACAGTCTCTTTTCAGTTGTGCCCAGTGACAGAACAAGAACCAATGTGCACTAACTGAAACACAGGAAGTTCCAGCTGAATATGAGAGGGCACTGTGAGGGTGACAGAGCACTGGAACAGGTTGCCCAGAGAGGTTGTGGAGTTTCCTTCCCTGGAGTTATTCGAAGCCTGCCTGGATGCCATCCTGCACAACGTGCACTAGGTGATCCTGCTCTGCAGGAGGGTTGGACTAGATGATCTTCAGTGGTCCCTTCCAGCCCTGGCCATTCTGTGATCCTGTGATTCTGTGATGCCAAGAGGACAAAACTATGAATGGATTTAAAATGGCATTAGGCAGTCTCATGAAAAAAGTCTCCACTGATGACTGCTCTGGACTGTAGGGAGGAGCTGAATTGGTGGAGAGAACTGAACCACACTTGGGCTGTTCTCATGTTTAATACTGGCCTACAGAGCTCATATGCTATCTTCTTAAGTGGACCTACAGTATAGAGCATGGCTAGCATGGCTGTTCTTACATTTGGAAAGCTGGGATGGGGGAAGGAGAGGGAGACGGAGTGGTGAGTTGAGTGCATGAGGATATGAGATTGATTCATCAGTAAGGAAGTGCTGACTGCTAGTTGACTGCTAAACGGGGAAGGTAGAGATGGAGAGATGAGGGACAAAAACCTCTCCTTTCCTCCCTTTGTCCTGTATTTTCAAGTGACTTTGCAGTTTTCAAAGTGTGAGGCTACTCTTTTGTTTCATTTCTCATGTTTTCATTCTATTTATGTCCATTTGGCTTGGGCAAAAGGTTTTTGTTTTTTAGTCTTTAAAACATGATCACCTTACAATGCATATGTAACTTGCTCATGACTATCTCTATTCCTATTTATATTCCTGCTCCTTTTATAGCCCCACAGTGTTCCCTAAAACAAATACAAGAATCATAGAATCATTAAAAAAATAGGTTGGAAAAGACCCTTAAGATCATCAAGTCCAACCACCAACTACCACTAAACTACATCCCTAAGCACCACATCCATATGTCTCTAAAATACCTCCCGGATGGTGACTCCAGTTCCTTGGGTAGCATGTTGTAATTCCTAACCATCCTTTCCATGAAGAAATTCTTCCTGATATCCAGTCTAAACTTCCCCTGGGAGGCTGTTTCCTCACATCCTATTCCTTTTCACCTAAGAAAAGAGACTGACACCCACCTTGCTTACAACCTCTTTGCAGGTACTTGTAGAGAGCAATGAGATCTCCCCTCAGACTCCTTTTCTCCAGACTAAACAACACCATTTCCCTCCAACACTCCTCATATGTCTTTTCTAGTCCCTTAACCAGCTTAATTCCTCTTGTCTGAATACATTCCAGCAACTCAGTATCCTTCTTATAATGAAAAGCCCAAAAGTGAACACAGTACTCGAGGTGTAGTCTTAACAGCAGCAAGTACAGAGGGACAATCACTTCTGTAGTACTGATGGCCATAGTATTTCTGATGCAGGCCAGGATGCCACTGGCCTTCTGGGCCACCTGGGCACACTACTGGGTTGTGTTCAGCCAGCTGTTGACCAGACCCCCCCCCCCCAAGTCCATTTCTGCTGGGCAACTTTCCAGCCACTCTTCCCCAACCTTTAGAGGCAAAATATCCTTCATATATCTTCTGCCCTGAAGTAAACCTTCTACATTCCATACAATCTCCTTTGTTACCAGAAGTCCTATAAAAATTCAATTTCTTCTGTAGGCTGTTGTTCTTCTCTTCTAGACATCGTATTTCTTATTTCAGACCAGCTGCTTAAATGTTGCCAATGGTTTCCCCTTGTTGTGCACCTGATCTATAAACAAAGGTCTTTTGTACAAAACAAAGTCGAGTTATCGTCTTTGATCAGATTGTTTGGATCAGGTTCAGCTGACAACTACAGAGTTGTTTTTCCACCCCTATGCATTTTCAACATGCTGCAAATCCCTTATGCTTGTGGGATTTCTTGTTTGTTTGCTTGGGTTTCTTCAGAGGTTAACTTCTTCAAAGATGAGTGTTGAAAAGAGAGGAATGCAGCAAATTTCCCACATCCTGAGGAGCAAAGCATATGTGTTGCTGGCAGAATATGAACGCTAGGAAACACCTTGGATGCCATCAAGCTAAAAGCATAAGGGCTGTGAAGTCAAAGAGTGTATCCACAGGAAAACAGTGAAGCTGAAGCTGTTAGGCCATTGAGCATATGGTGCACATGTGAAACAGATCTTCAAGATCAAAGGTTAAAAGTTATTTTTTAACTCATGTAAACAGTTCTTTTGTGCTTCCACAGTGCCTTTTGTCTAGGGATGCTAAAGCGCTTTTGTAGCTTGGGGGACCATTACCTTATCTAGCAATCAGGGACACTAATGTGCAGAGAGTTGAGGTGCAAAGACAAGTCACGCAATCAGAAAGTAAGGGCTGGCAACAGTGGAGACTGCTCCTTTTTCTGTGGACCTTGTTCTTACAGTATCAAAGATTACATTTTTAAAGGGGCCAAATACTTTGTCATTAGCATATTCGTTAATGGACTAACCTATCTTATAGACAAAAAGACCAGCAAAACGTGACTTTGTAATGAAATCCCTGTGATTTCCCAAGAGGGAGACTGATACCTACCCAGGCTAGAAAGTATCATTATTCCCATTTTAGAGATGAGATACTCAACACTCAGTCCTATGTTATAATGAGTGAATATTTGCAACAATTATGTGTATACAGATCTACTCTGTCCACCTCTGTAAGTGCACAAATACTGAAACACATGCAGGTAGACAATGCAGCAGCACTTATTTATTTATTTATTTAAAACTGGGCCTTACTGCAGACTCTGATTGACTCTCTGGGCCATAAGTATCAAATCTCCCACTGGGAAGTTGTACATTGCTGTACTGATGCATTCAGTATAAAAGAAACTCTTTACTGGTTACAGAGCCCGACAACAGCAATCCAGGAATGTTTTGTCCAACGTATTAAACATAAGTGCTTGAGGTTCAAATTCAATTTATGCTTTTAAGTGCTTACATATTTCTTCACTTGCCCTCATCAGGGAGGAATGAAACTAGAAATAGCATAGTACTACTGTATGGATAGATCAGATTGCTTTTGCAGTATTTCATACCCTGGAACTGAAATATGAAGTGGTTCTTTCTTTGATCTAGAAAGTCTGAATAACACCTAGAGTACCAAAGTACAGGAAAGGGCATGATGGAATGTATTCATTTTGCCAGTGCCTGTGATTTTAAATGAACCACACTAAACACAAGCAGATGTCTGGAAAATAGGCAAAGTTATTGGCAAAGACCCTAGTACAAACTGCTTTAGAAGAGTGCCTGTGCCTGATTTGGAATATTTGGATAGGCATCCCTGAGATAACAATTAATTAAGTGAATAAAGTTTACAAAGCAGTCTCAAGTATTTTTATTTATTTATTTATTTATTCTGTGAAGATCTGATTTACAAGTATCTTTTCTTCCTGAAGTGGCATGAAGACCCTCAGCTTATAAAATGTAGTGAATGGAAATTCTGTGGGAAATAGTCTATGGGAAAAAAAGATCAGGGATATTTGAAATGTTGTTATGCTGATTTTGAAAACCATTTTTTCTATTTGAGTTTCTGAACATTTAAGCCTTTTAAAACACAAATATTGGAAACAAAAAAGATTTTCCAGTTGAAAAAAGATGGCTTCATTATGAAAACATTAAATTCAGCTGTCATAACCTCATATTTTTTTTCCAGACTTTTACTGAGTCAATTTATGAAAAGCTGTTCTTTCTCAATAGCGTGGCTGGTTACAGTAAATTAGCTTTTTCTAATGAACAATCTTACTTCAGAAAATTCATAAGCAGTTTTAAGGATTGTGTTTAAAGACAATGCAATATTCCTCAGATGAGGGCCTGGCAGCACATGCTGCTTGTCGGTAATGAACACATCATCACCTGGTGGTAGCTAGCTTTTATCAATAGCTGTCAAAGGTACGGATCAACAAGACCAGCACAGAAAAAAAGGTGCTGATGCAGGTATCCTGAGTAGAAGGCCTGACCATGTAAGATAAAGAGGAGATAACATGATTATTTTTTTTAATTATTTTTTTACAGGGGCTGGAATTGCTGGAGGCATCAATCAACAACATGGATGTATGCACAGAGAAGCACATTCCTCATGGATGCAAATGACTCAAGAAATAATTTACAAGGCAAGCTGTTTATTTCTATATTGTCCCATCAAAGTAAAATTTAAAAGTTCCTCATCAAGTTAGTAAGCTGGTTCTTAATGCCTACTGACAGCTTCCTGGCACTTCCTACCAGCCTAATCTGCACTATACTGCTGATGCAGTGTATTTCCTTAGGTGGCTGGGAACTGAACAGCAATGGGATTGCTATGGAAAATCTATTAACACTGCTGTGTACTAGCTGTATGTGTGTTATGGTCTAGGATCCAGGAGCCATGGAGATGCCAATGGCTTGTTTAAGAGATGCAGTATTAATAAAAGATTAAGTATTCTTGCTTGGATGTATGACAAGCAGGGATATTTGCTTTAGATAGTAAAAAGCATATTCTGACAAGAAAATAGGATACTTAAACCAATAAATCAATACTTCCTTTAATCCACCTTTGCAAAATTGCTACTTCTAAACTTCTGACTTATTTGTTTCCTCCATTGGGCTCTTTTTCCCTTGCAGATCAAAGTTCACTCACATTAAAAACTTGCTTGTTACAGATTTGCTACTCAGAGACATCTACTTCCCTTTTTTAACCTGGCTCAAGAACAGCCTGGAATTGGATTTCCTGTTAAAAAAGCAGTTGCAGTGATTGAGATCAGCTGTTGAACAGCTGGCAAAGACAAGTACAAATGGCCTTGTGGATCAGACACTGGCGTGATTCTCAGACCAAAAATACTGTAGCTTGTTCTTTTAAAGACTTTCTGTATGCCTTCAGTCAAATTACTTAGCTGTGTTTTAGTTCTGCCACGACAAAGAGTGATATTACTTGTCTAATTCCCTTGGGAATTAGTGATGCTGAGGAAAACAAGCACCTAAATGGCTAGAAAGATCCAATCAAAATTTTTAGGCCAACCAAGATGGTGAAGGGCCTACAGGGGAAGACATATGAGGAGTGGCTGAGGTCACTAGGCCAGTTCAGCCTGGAAAAGAGGAGGCTAAGGGGAGACCTCATGGCGGCCTACAGCTTCCTCATGATGGGGAGTGGAGAGGCAAGCACCAGTCTATTCTCTTTAGTGACCAGTGATAGGACCTGTGGAAATGATGTCAAGCTGCAGCAGGGGAGGTTCAGACTGGACGTCAGGAAGAGGTTCTTCACCAAGAGGTTGGTCAGGTACTGGAACAGGATCCCCAGGGACATAGTCATGGCACCAAGCCTGTCAGAGTTTAAGATGTGTTTGGACAGTACTCTGTCATATGGTCTGAATTTTTGGGTAGACCTGTGTGGAGCCAGGATTTGGACTCGATTATCCTTGTGGGTCCCTTCCAACTCAGGATATTCTATGATTCTGTGATGATTCTGTATTTGCCCTCATACATACCTCAGTGCTACAGAGACAACAATGCCTTCACAGATGCCTTTCTGCAATGTTTTTAAATGTTTCTCCAGCTTTTCTTTGGAGAATATTCCAAGATTTGCCTATTGATCATTTATGTCAGATTATAAATCAGTTTGCAGCTAGTTGTATCAGCCATTTTATTTTTCTTTTCCTATCTATTTTCAAATGCAGAAAATGAACTCCTTTGAATTTTCAGCTAGTCAGCAGTCCCTCTGGTTCTTTTTGAACCTTTTGTCTGTAGGCATTGTTAAACATTTGCTATGGTTCTTCTTGGATATTTCAGTAGTGAGTTGTTCCTCCCTAGAATGAATATGACACATACAGAATTAGTTGGGCCTTCACACTTCTCCCTCACTGAAGGTACCTATCTCTCAAACACTTTTCCTATTGCAGAGTCATTCACAGGATTTATTTATTTATTTATTATTCTCCATAGCAAAATATCCTGGAAATGCAGTAGGAAATAACTCCAGGCCAGATCTCCTTTCTAAATTTTCACTTATTTATTTTCAAGTCGGGGCCAGGGTGCAGGAGAAAAGTCCTAAGAGTGATGGCCAATACCACCAGTGACTTGCTTTTTATTCTCACCACACATGTTGTTCATCTTAATGCATCTTAATATTTTTTTCCTTATGAGCCATCACAGAAGTTGTTTAATTATACACTTGTCTAGAGGACTAACAGGACAAGCACATTTCTCTTTCACTGAAAATAAATTCTATCTACCAGTTTGCTGCAGAAGTTTCTGAACAGAATGGAGCTTCAGGCAAAAGTCTTTACACTTTCCCATGTAAAGGAGCAGGACACACCTACACCTCCATATATGTACACAAACACGGGTTATTCTCCTGATGTTGATCTACGGATACTAAGATAAAAGATGAAATTGATGTTTCTACTGGTTCTGAGGGTGGCTCATTCAGGATTAGTTCCAGGGCCTATGTCTTCTAATACAAAGATTCAGAATTTAGCCTCTTTACACAGATCTTCTTAAGATCAGTTAAGAATGATTCTACCACTCATCTGCTATTATATAGAGACTATATATAATAGATATATATATATAATAGATATATATAATAGAGAGCTATACAGACTGCAGTTTTACTTCAAATTGTTCAGGTATGTCAGGTAAAAATGAAAGGGAAAAAATATAAAATACATAAAATATAGAAGTTTTTCCTGCTATAATGAAGGCATTAACAGCAACAGCTCAAGTAATACTGATGGCTTTTTTCCAGAATATTTTGTATTCCCAAAATGTGCAGAACTGCCACTAGGACTGTAAGGGTAAGACATTTCCTATTCTTTTTTTTTTTTGTTGTTGTTGTTTGTTTTGTTTGTTTGTTTGTTTGATGCACATGTGAAAGGGAGAAGGAGGAAAAGGGAGTGTAGTTTTAAAGCACATTTCAGATATTGCCAAGGCAAAAACACCAGTAAATATTGCTTGCATAACCACAGAATGAATGTACACAAAGACAAAATATCCCACAGAAGACCTGTACAAAGTAGGTGACATTTTTATATAAAGCCAAATAAATAGTCATGGTTATGTATCCAAAACTGTAAATCCAGTGTGCCCTGCAGTTTACCTCCTAAAATGTGCAGGGAGAGCAAAACTAGGCTGCTAAAAATCCATAATCACAGGAATACTTGCTTCATTCTGATGGAGACTTACATCCACTCCTTTCCTCACTACCCCAGAAGTGCCATAAGGAGTATCTTTCCAAAAGATGTCAAGGTCTCCAGTGAACGTGACCTGAAGGTAATTTAGTAGGTTGATTTTTTTTTGGCCTGCAGTTGCAAAAGAGTGCTTCAGGTGTCACTGTGACACCCCTACCCAGTGTCACACTTTCTAGCAATACCACTCTACGTTGCACAATGACAGTTATTATGAGTGTGTGATAAAAGAGATACAGGATCCTTCCCCTACAGAAAGGATCAACCTACGTGGATGTCTGGAAATTGTAATAGCAGCATGTAAGAGAATGGATTTTTCATGTCTCAAATGACAACTCTTAGGGTTCATTTTCTTCTCTGACCTTCTTGCTTTTAACAGTAATATTTAATTAGCCATTCTTTTTACATTGTTATTTATTTCTGAAATTATACTTGAATAAAAGATTCTGAAAATACAGTTGAAAGAGAAGAGTATACACAATAAAGTTGTACTGTACTACATAGCTTAACAAACACAGTACTTATACTGATACGTGTCTAAAAATAGCAGAATTTCTATTTAATCAAAGGTAACTGACCTCTGCTCTTTGGTAGAGCAGCCTCCCAGTGCTTCTCTTTAGGTCTGTTAAAATTAGCTCAGAAATAAAAAAAATCTGTTCAGAGAAGCCTTTAAGTTTTAGTAGGAAAATTTCAACAGACTTTATTGTTCCTCTTGAAAATGCTGAAAATAATTTTCTGAAACTGTCTTTAGAAGTTGGGGGTGGAGGGCATGGGGAGTTCCAAATAATTTAAATCCAAAAAAGATTATTTTGATTTTTAGTATGTTCTAATTGTGATCATTATTTTATTTGAATTGTATAGTACTAACACAACAGGAATTAAATGTTTTGACTGGATTCCCCCCTCCTCACTTTTTTTTTTTTTTTTTTTTTCAGATATGTTCCTTTCATTATTTGTCTTTTAAGAGCAAGATAATACTTTGAATTTTTCCCTCTGAGGAAAAACTGCTTTCTATCGACTGCAATCTTCACCTGCAGAGTTTATAAATTTCATGAAAAAAGATCTTCTCCCCTTAGGGAGTTTTTGTCCCTGTCTCTGATATGTTATCATCCAGGTTCTCTGTATGAGTTCAATTCTCCCTGTTGTATTCAGTTGTCTGAATATCTTTCTACTTTGAAACCTGCCTTATAACTCCTTTCCTTTCCTCTCTGAACCTCAGTCTTGTGCTATGGCTTTTTTTTTTTTTTTTTTTTTCCACACTTGGGCTGCTTTACTATTCTGTTGATGCAAAGAAATCTCCTTTCCCTTGTATCATGAGTACCTTCTAGTTTTACATGAATAGTTCCTAAAAATGTGAACAGAACAAATTACAAATAATAGGTTGAGAATGGCCTAGATATATGGCGTTGGCATCAAAACAGCTGTAAAGAGGAGAAATAACAAGAAAACAATAAGAGGAAGCTAAGGAGTAGTGAAACAGGTATGAGAAGATGAATATGGGCCATGGTTTCTGGGATCAAGAAGTTGCTCTTCTTTACTTTAGGGGAAGCTTGGTTTTGATGTATCAGAGTGTCATGCTGATATAGCATTTGTGTGTTTTTTTTAAAACCTACTCTCTTCCTGTATTGCTTGTATTTTTACACATTTTATGCTCTAGGTGCTTATTTAAAAGGACATAAACATTGACCTGAACAGAAAAGCCCTCCTAGTGCTTATACTCTAACCGAATTTCTGCAAAGGCTTAGGTATACAGTCCAGTGCACTTCTGAGCACTTCTAACCTGCTTTCCCATGACCTCAAAGACATAAGAAATACCTTTACCTTTTAAGTATAATGAACATCTCTTACTGTAGTGGGACTAAAACCGTAGAAGGAATTACCTGTTATTGAGGTTCATTTTAAACAATGATCTTTTCAATACTCCTGGACAAAGGTGACTGGCCATATTTTCTGTTGTTATCCATCAGCATAGTTTTACCAATTTCACCTAGTAAGATCTGACCAGACTTCATCTGAAACACTCTTCAAACAGTAGTTGGAGAGTGGATGTTGTAAAATATTCCAGACATAGAAAAAAAAAATCTGCAGAAAGAAGGTTCCTGAATACTAGTCCTTCTCTATTGGACGTCTGATCTTACGAGAAAAGTTTGATTTCTGCCTCAGTGACAATGCACTCTGCTACCATAGGCAATTAAGTAATGGAAACTGTGAACCAGACCATTGATATTTCTCTCAAAAAGCTATCTAGTAATAAGGGAATATACCACTGAGCATCTTTTCTTTCCTTACTGCTCAGCTCCACAATCTTGGGTTTATGTAACAGCAGTACTGAGACCACACCTGGAATACTGTGTCCTGTTTACCCAATAAAAGAACCACTTGGAAGGAAGGATCTCTCCCGTCTTTCCCATCTATCTAGTCATTCCAGTATCAGAATGCTAGACTGATTCATCAGGTCCATTTTCTGTTTTCTCCTTCATCATCTGCATAGGTCAAACTCCATAAACTTCACTTAAGAAACTTGCTTTCTGGAGCCATAGTCACATCCTTTCGCTTCTTTTCAATTTTTACTTTTTAAAAATCTCTTTTTGAAACACTACTTACTGCTCTGGATACAGTATTACATTTAACAGTGCAAATAAATTCTCCTCTGTTTCAGTCACAGTCCATTTTCTATCTAACACATCCCGCAGGGACTGCGTTAGCCCTCGCAGGTGTGAAAGAGACTGTAGTTTGGGCAAACTGAAAGGCAAGTGAAAGCAGGTTTCATGGTGCGTATTGAGTCCCTTCAGAAAAGTATCTCTCGAGTTGTAGATTCTTCAGGATTTGTTAGACAGCGGGAAGGCAAAGGTGGAAAAGGGTGTAAAGGAAAGGTGTTAAGGTGGTACAGAGATTCTCAGATTTGATCAGTCTGAAAAGGGAGCAGTTTCTCATGCTAGTAGCATTAGAATAAAGCCGAGAAAAGCTTTGGAAAATGATTTCAAAACAAACTTTTCTTTTAACCTCTATGTTTCAGAAGAGGGTGGGCAATACACATGGCTTATCAGCTGTGCATGTATGTATGTGAGTGTAACTGCAATTTGAGCTATTCTTACATCATCTCATTATTTTTTTTCCTAGTTCTATCTGCTTCTGACAAAATAAACACTGCTAATTAAGAGTGGCTAACTACGTATAGTTTTTATAATTCTCATGAGTTTTTGCTTTAAGAGCTATATTAACAATAGCATTGGGATAAAAGTATTCACGTCTCAGCATTAAGTACACACACCAAGTGCAGGAACATTTGACCTTGCAGATATACCATAAAATCCTTACACTTACATAGTTGTTATGTAAGTAAGTATGGCAGGTTGAGGAGTGTGAGAATATTCTGGATTTCAGTGCTTCTGTGCAGAAGCTCTCCCTGCTAGTGGCACTGCTATTGGCTAGACAGTCACCTTCCACAGAAGGAAAGGGGCAAACAGCTTCTAGAACCTCCTGTTTCTAGGAGTCTGAGAAGCAGGGCCTTGTGCCTAGGATCTGCACTTGATGCATGTATACTTTCTGTTCCAAGACAACCCGGTGTATCACTCTTTTCATTACTCTTTCTCAGCCCTTGTCCATTTCATCCCTGTTTCTCTTCTTGCACCTGCTTTCCTGCTTAATTCTATTTTTTTCTCTTGAGAACCTTCTTACAGTCCATCCTGAGATCAGAAAATCTGTCTTCTTTAAACCTTTTCCCTTGCCCAGCATTATGGTCCTCCCAGTACAGAAGATGGAAAGCAAAGAGAGAACAGTTAGGAGTTATGACAAACCAGTGTTCCAGTAGGCAAGCATTTCATTTCCATTTTTTTTCGTTTTGTTGTTGTTGTTGTTGTTGTTTTGCTTCCAGTTTTGGAAAGGATGGACAAAAAGAATTTGAAACAAAAACTTAGAGGTATTATGCAAAATAATTAGTTTTCTTTAATAGAACTGCCATATTTCTGTGGTCAAATGTAACCTCCAGTAGCAAGAACCTGAAGAGGAATAAAGTCCACTAAGGGACATTTGCCATGATATCTTTTGTTATGACAATGCCCTCAGAAGTGAATGGAGAATATTTTGGAAATGCAGCACTTCACTATCCAATTATCTCTTAATCATAGGAGAGTATTGCTCATTGAAGTAGCACTGGCTGACACTAAGAAATACCACAGAAAAAATAATTGATATTCCTTTTCAGTAATGAACTGGATGATCATAGAAGCATAGACTGGTTTAAGTTTGAAGAGACCTTAAAGATCATCTGGTTATCTGGTTACACACACACACACACACTCGTGCCATGGGCAGGGACACTTTCCAGTAGATCAGATTGACCAAAGCCCCATCCAACTTGGCCTTAAACACTTCCTGGGATGGAGCATCCACAACTTCTCTGTGCAACCTGTTCCACTGCCTCACCACCCTCATAGTGAAGGATTTCTTCCTTATATCTAATCTAAAACTACATTTTTTTAGTTTAAAAACATTGCCCCTTGTGCTATCACTACAATCCCTGCTAAAGAGTATAGTATCAGGCAGGCCAGCTGGAAAGCAGTTTTGCAGAAAAGGACAGGGATGTCCTTGTGGAAAGATTGAAGATGAGGCAGCAGTGCGCCCTCGTGGCAAAGAAGGCCAAGAGTATCTGGGCTGCATCAGGAAAAACTGTTGCCAGCAGGTTGAGGACGGTGATCTTTCCCTTCTGTTCAGTACTGCTGAGGCTGAAGCTGGAGTACTGTGTGTAACCGGAGCTCACGAGTAGAAAAAAATACACAGACTTACTGAAGCAGATCCACTAAGATGATTAAAGGACTGGAGTATCTTGTATGAGGAGCAGCTGAGAGAGCTGGGATTGTTCAGCCTGGAGAAGAGAAGGCTCAAGGAGAATCTTGTCAATGTGTAAATATATCTGAAGAGAGGGTGCAAAGAAGGAGAGCCAGGCTCTTACCAGGTGCCATTAATGGCTTTTCTTGGAAATAATTAGAAGTTATCTGGACATGGTCCTGGGCAGCCTTCTCCAGGTGGTCCTACTTGAAATAAGCAATCTCCATAGGTCCATTGCAACATCAGCTATTCTGTGATTCTGTGCCATTTAATCAGTGAACCTGAAACAATCTATTGCAACCTTTAGTCTAATTATGGTATTTTTCTACCTTATGACATTGGGTTTTCCTGTCTTTGCTCACATTTTCAGTTCTGTAATGTTACACCTAAACATAAAGTAGAAGTTTTTTTTTTTTTTTTTTTTTTTTTTTTTTTTTTTTTTTTTTAAGGAAGCTCTTCCATGCTGTGGTATGTAATGAGTGTCTGCTCGTTTGTTTGCTTGCCATGTTTATGGAGTCACTGAATGACTTAATACATGCTTCCAAAGGAAAAAAAAAAAAAAAAGGAAAAAAGAAAAAATCTACAAAGCAGATAAGCAGAATGCCTGGAAATCAGAGTGTATTGCTATGGAAGATAAGAATGCAAACACCTCAGCTACACTTTTCTTGTGCCTTCCTACTGTGCTCACTACCCATGATGGTGCAGAGGATTAATGCATTTGAATAAAGACAAATTAAGGCTTTCCCTAGTGACTGTCTGCTTTTTAGCACCCTTTAGGTGCAGGAGGCAATTAGGGATCATTAATCCAAGAGCAAGAAAAGAAGAGGTAGGGATACCGAGAAGGTAATAAAAGGAATTTGGCAGCGTCAGATAGAAGGATGGCAAGTGAGGAAAGTGTTTCCCTTAGAGGAAAAGGGAAACAAGTTCACTCATTGGGAACAAAGAAACCTAACCCACAGTGTGACTTTTTTTTTTTTTTTTTTAAATTTGTGTCTGGTTATAGCTGTTGGTAGTGATAGTAGTGATATCAGTCAATGAATTGGGGTCAAAAGGCCCTCTGAGGGGCTTTTAAGACAAATTGGAAAAGCTGTTGACATGTTTTCTTAAAAAGACATGTTTTTTAAGACATCTTGGAAAAGCTGTTGAATTGCTATGTGATAGGATTTTTATTTTTATTTTTTTGGTTAAGCGAATATGTTTGAGAAGGACTCTGAGACATAGCAAAACTTTTCAGATATCTTCTCCATAAGCTGGCTATTGTTTTTTACTGTGGACAAACATGAAAGTCTGGTGATGGTTTTTCCTCCCTCAGTGTTTAGTGCTGACCAGCTCGGCAGCACATCAGGACTGATGAGAGTTCTGAGGCTGTGAGTTCAAGAGTGTATAGGTACAAGAGTGAGTCTAGTCATATGGAAGACAGGAGACCCACAAGGCTTGTTGTTTGTAGCAGTGATGTGGGCTCTCCATATTGTTCAGGCAAGACTCAGTGTCAGTGAGGATTTGAGGGGAATTGGTTGAGTGGGAAGGAAAATTTTGGAAGAAAAAATTCCAGCATGAGTTAAAAAGATCAAGATGGACAACAGAAATCTAGTGAGTGTCTTCCTGAGTTAGTACATCTGACAGTTTAACGCATGCTTTATTTAGGGAATCAAATATTAACCAAGAGTTAGAGGAGATTGAGTGACACTTTGGAGATATTTGGCAACTTCCCAAATAGAAGCAAAAGGCCAAGTTTTCAGGCTGCAATTTTGTGTCTTATCTTTGAGGAATATGGGTCAGCAAGTCAAGGATGTGTGCATACACAGAGTTGTGCATGTCTATCCAATTCCATGAATGAACATATGAAACATTTAGTTGTATCATTCTTGGTCATTGCAGCAATACTTTTTTATTCACTTGCTTCTGAAAATGAATTCTGGGAGCATTTCCTCCCCTAAAACACAGAATGTCATTATTCCCCAGTACACTGCTTTAATGTCAGGAGAGTAAAACACCAGCACACACACACAAAATAATATATATATATATATATCACAAAAATAATACATATATATGTACTTTAATATTAAATAACTTTGGTAGCAAATATAAACTCTTACATAAAAATAAAACATTTGACTTTTCATATAATTTGAATGATACTGATCTGAATGAAAATATTTGACGTTAGTGTACATAGCTTAGTAAACTGACTCCCGAATGGTTTTGCTAACTCAAAAGGACATGAAAATTCTCTTATCCACATGAAAATGGAGGTAAAAGCAGGTGGAATCTAGCAACTCTTAACATCATTTAACAGAAAAGAATATTTGTAACTGGCAGAAACGATAGAGAATTTATGTCCATAGAGTGCAACTCGGAGCTGAATTTTGTCTTGTGAACGTGATGTTAATGTCCTCGTTATTGTTGAAAATGTCAAGCTTACAGACACAATCAAGACCTCAGAAAAAATTTATCTTAGTTTTGTTGCATTCTTCCTGAAAGATGTCAGTGGTGTTAAAGAATATAAAGTGCAAAGGTTGTTCAAAATTGCAGAACTAGCACATTTTAAATGAAACAGAGAATCTTTTCTGAAAGGTAAAACTATATGCTATAGTTGAGCACAGTATCATGTATGGATTGGTGCATCTTTACACTTTGAAGCACAATTAAGAAAGGGAGAACATAGTCAGCCAAACTGGAACACAACCTACTTATAAAATATGTTTTCAATATCTGCTTACCTTAACTTTGTACTTTATATTTAGATACATTTAGATAAATCTATATACAAATAAGCGATAACTCACACTTTAATTTCCTTACATCCACTTGAAAAACCTGCAGTACAGCATCTGGTCAGAATACAGACGAACAAAGTGTAAGAGATACCAACCCATAATAAGCTCTGATGGTAGTAAAGAAAAGTATTTAAAATAACCATAAATTATATTCAAAACAAATCTTTCCTTCAGCTTATTTCTAGTTTCATATGTCCTATAGGAATTGCATGACTTTTCTCAGAAGGTGGGGAAGTGTCCTGAAGTTCCTCTTTCCAGTGTGGAGTTTTACAAGAAAGTTACTGACAAGAAAGTTACTGACAAAGCCACAATGGCTCTGCCCAAAGCATTTATGGCTCATGACTAATACACTGACTCTGATCATCTTTCCAGTGAGGGTTACGATTCACAGACTGTGGCCCAAGTCTTTCTCCAATTTTGAGATATTTCCTTCTGTAACCCACCCTGTTCTGCTTTCTTCATTGACTCTCACTGACAAGATTTAATGATGTCACAGTGCATAATGAAGGGTACAGCAAAAAGGTCACAGGGATCAAACTCAGCCATCCAACTGAAGAACTGCACAGGCTCAGGGAAAGTTTTGATTTTTAAACAGTTTCTCCTTATGCAGTCACTCAGGATTTTTCCAAGTCAGCTCCTGCCCTTAAAAAAGCCGCCACTTAGCTAGTAATAATAGTGCTGCTAACTGCATAGCAAAGTTTTCTGTGGTCCTGTCAAGACTGTGAAGGAGTCCTAGCAAAAATAAAATGAGTCTATTTTGTCCTTATAACAGTAGGAGCACCTCCTGCTGTGCTTCTCTGGATATTTGTTACTACTGTCAAAGTGGGAAGATCTCTGCCCCTCAGATCTCACCATCGTCCTTCCAGTCTGGTTGCCAAATGCATTGTCTTTGTATCTATTGGTGCTGGAAGAAAGGAAGAGTCCTTCTTCTGTGGGATGTGGATGGCAAGGGGTTCATCTCTTCTTTCCAGTTTTAATGGGTTCACTAAATTCAGTTCTTCATTTCTGAGCAGTATCACAGAAGGCAAAAATACATTAGTCTGTGTGGCAGTGAAACAAACCACAGGGTGCAGGAAGCTCCAAGGTGGCATTTCCTCTACTCTTGTTATCAGGATTGCAGACAGAGTAAGCACACCAAGAGCCAGGAAAATTCATGTGATTGCCAATGAATTATGTAGAAGACTGAGGAGAGCACTGGCATTTGTTTGACCACAGAAAAAAAAACAAACCAACATTAAATTAGCAGAGTATTCCCAAGGGGTGAAAGAAATTCAAACAGACAAACAGAACCTTGTACTTGCTACCATTCTGTAGCAAAAAGAAAAAAAAAAAAAAAAAAAAAAAGAGAGAACACTGGATAGTAGGTTTCAGTCCTCAGACTAACATGTTGCATGTTGTTCTGCAGAGTACCCGGAGAGGATTCTTGTTCTGGCACAGCATCCGATACTATTGGATCTCAGGCCTCACTGTATGCAGAGATAGTTCCCAGTCAACACTCCAGTTGTTGGCCTCATTTCAAGCTCGATAGCTTCTAGACTGGTAGACTGGCACCTAAAATAAATTAATATGTGATTTACAGAAACATGAGAAATAGAAGCTGAAAAAGTGTTGATAATACATGTCCATTTATCTTAGGATTTGGAAGAAGAATGAGGTTGGCCTCAGGATCTTTGACTTTGTGAGGAATGAGGACTGACTGTGAGGAATGAATTTCCTTCTTACTACAAAGGAAGGATAGACTTTGATGCCAACATAAGGGCCCTTTCAGTGCAGAATAAACCCTGGACTGCTGAGACTTAGTGTTGCAAAAAAACAGAGAAATGCAAAGCAAAGATCACACTCTGTTCTGGTATAAGATATTTTTTCCAGTCTGGTACTGGGCAGCCTGTAGTGGAGCAATGCCTTGGATCCTTCACCTCAATGATGACAGAGATACTTGCATTTGACAGAAGCCTCATCTCATCCTTCCTCCAGCTCCACTTTTCTTATAAATGGTGATGGACAAGAAAGGTTTATAACTTGCCAATTCTAACAATAAGCCATTAAAAAGATGAAACTGCAGGAAAAAATGGTATGCTTGTGCCATGACAGTCTCACACAGCACAACGAAGAGAGACAAGTGGTTACAGGAGGAGATAAGAGAAAAATGTTTGGATATGCTGGATAGACTAAATTGTTGCAGGAACTAAATTGTCCAAGGAACTTTAACGTAAGTCCAGCATAAAAGCCAATTTTCTATCAGCAGTAGGTAAAGGATTCATTACAAAGAGCAAAACCTAGGGGACAGTAGAGCTGAATGAGAAGCAATTACTTACTCTGGCTGGTAGATGAGATATTTCTGTTCTTCTTCAATATCACAAAACCCAGAAGAAGTGTGATCAGTATAATTACAGCTATAAGAGGGCCAAAGAAATTTACCTTCACTTGTTCCATTTCTTCACTCTGTATCTCTAAATAAGAAAACAGAGAACATGCACACAACAAAGATTTAATTTGGTGACAATTAGCTTAACCAATCTAACTCAGAATTGTGTGAATTAAAACTTTAGGGAAAGGCCCTCAGTATCCTTTGCTTTTGCAGTACTCTAATAATGTTAAACAATCACTATCTATACAGCTTTATATACATTTCCAATAACCAGAAAGTCCACCAAAGCTTAATGACATCAACAACAGTAAGGCAAAGTAATTTTTCTGAAGTTTGGGTATCATGAGAAATCAGCAGCTTGATTAATACAAGAGCCTATGAGGCCACTGCTGTGCTACTGCAACTCTGTGCTACTGTGCGAATTTCAGGAACCTGGGATTTCTTACTATTTGGTATCTGTTGGAACTGATGATTGAAGCCTAATGAAAAGCCATAAGGGATGTGAAAGAAGCAAGGAATTCAAGGGAGTTTCCCTCTATTTCTGATTATTGTGCTTTTGAGGTCTTGGTTGCTAGGGATAGCAACAAGCACAGCTTTGGTTGTCACCAAAAAAAGTGTTTTTTATCTAGAATTGCTGGTTTCTTACTCACCATCACTGTTTATCAGGTGGATACTTTCATAAAGCAAGGAAGGAGAGGATTGAATAGGGAAGAGGGGGATGCACAATTATGGCTAATACCATTGATGTTAGTACTCTTGAGCAACACAGGCTGTGCAAACCTCAGAAGATTTCTGAATTGTATTTTAATGTTATTTACAAATCCTTTAATGTAAGGACATCAGAGGTAATTTACTATATATAGTACTTATATTACTATACCTTTATACTTATAAAGTACTTATATTACTTAACCCTTTAGCTAAAGATAAATGAAGAAAAAGGCTCTGTGGAACTTCTTTAGGAATGAGTTGCAAGCCTCTTTTAATTCTACAGTAAGTGTTAAGTAGGGAAGCCTGTACTTCCCTAGCAGGCTTTCTTGCAATGCTACCAGTCTGTCTGGGCTCTGTGCTCCTGTCAGCTGAAGCACAGCTTCAATTCTAAAGGAGATGTGCAAGGCAAATGACCAAAGTGGGAAGCATCTTTATTTTGATGTGTTTGTGCTATAGCTTATGAATAAAAAATAAAGTAAAAAAAAAAAAAAAAAGTAAAAGGATGTTGGATGTTTTCCTATCCCAAGTGATAAATAAAATACATTTTTAGTCGAAAAAATTGAACATTCATATGGAACCCTGATCCATGAGGGCTCACTGTGGCATACAGTATTCAGCATGAAAAGTGAAAGTAGCAAACAGTGAGGCAGACAAAGAATACCTAAACACAACTGACACTGTAGTCATGAATACATCAGGGAATATTCAGGATGGCACAGAACATACATATCTTACAAGAGGTGTCTGAAAAACAAAACAAAACAAAACAAAACAAAACAACAACAACAAAAAAAAAATCCCAGAGAAAAAAATCCCTAAATGGTTATTTTGGAATAAACACTGTATACGCCAAATGTTATGAAAACCACCAAAAATGCTTCCAAGACCAGTCAAGGTTTCATGATCTTTACATTTAAGCTCAGCACTATTTGGCAGTTTGTGATCTGAATTTGATCCAAGGGTCTCTTCTGTTCAGCATTATGCTTCTCTATCAAGAGAGATTAGGAATAGCAGCTCAAGCACTTAAACATCAGAAAAACAAAACAAAACATATTTACTGTAAGGGTGGTCAAACATTGGAACAGTTTGCTGAGAGAGGTTGTGGAGTTTCCATGATGGGAGGTACTTAAAACCAACTGGATGAGGTCCTGAGCTACCTATTGACCCTGTTTTGTGTGGGGTGATCTCCAGGTGCTTCTTCAAACCTCAGCAGTTCTCTGATTCTGTGATGCAGCAACCTCTATCTTAACAGCAAAATGTCACCTTCAGAGACTGGTTGAAGCCTAATATAGGCATCCAGGTTGTTTTGTTGCTGCAGCAGCATTTAGGGAAGGGATGAACATCCCCTGTTCTAAACAGTGTAGCAGTAGTCTTCCTTTCCTGTGCTAACTCCCTGCTTTAATAAGGCTTCCCATGGAAAGATAAGGAGAAGGAATTTGGTGGCCATGGCTATCAGCAAACAGGATGGTGAACATACAACCCTTGTAACTAGACCGTACTGCTGCTTAGAGTTTATTCTCTGCCTTGACTATGCTGCCATCTGTGATCATTTCTACTGCAGTGTTCCAATCTCCTACCCATGCAAAAATCAGAACTGGCAAATGAAAACTCACCTATGGTTAGTGGCGCTGAGACAAGGCTCCCCAGCTCCTCTCTAAGGTGAAGTAAGCAGCTAATATTAGTGAGGACGTTTGTAGGAACTGTGATATTCAGCGTGCTGGTAACATTGTACAGCTTTGTTACAGCATCCTGTGAGACATCCATGTGATGTATATGCCTATTTGTTGTGTTTTCATATGAAATTAGCCAAATCATCTGCCTGGGTTCTGGATAACCTCCACTGGAAGAACAGGAAAGATTCAAGTTTTCTTTGGGCCTTAGTTCCCCAGTGGGTAGCTGTGTTATCTCAGGTTGACTATAGTTGGCTGAAACAGAGCAAAGAAAAAGCATTATGAGTTGGACACACTGAATCTTGTGACAGTTCCTGTCAATTATTTGAAATTTTCAGGCATAATCAAATCTAAACAATCTTCCCAGAAAAGCAATGTGGGTCCTAAGAACGGTTTGTTATATTTTTGTTGCATACACTGACTTGCTTCTCCTTCTTCTTGGGACTTTTCAATGACATAGGTCAGATCAGCCAGAGAGTGGGCCTCCATCTCTCCCATCTTCTTTAGACCAATTGACACTTCAGAATAATCAAACCTGGCCAGCTTGCAGGCCTGCTTAAGCACCAAATTGGAATGAGATACAGTGGTATCTACTCTCAACTTCGTGATTAATTAAGAGTTAAAATACAAACCTCTAATTTAGAAATGTGTGGAAATAAATTATCTGAGGGATTTCAGATGGGGTAAGTTGAAGGTCCAGTGTTGTCATGCGTAGACACATCCCTGGTGTCTGTCAGTATTATGAATGATTGTTTTGCAGCTCAAAGAAATTCACTCATCTTAACTTGAAATGTAGGCCTCCCTTAGCTCAGCTTACAATGTGGAAGTCACTACAGTACAGGTTCCTTTACTCTGTGACACTGCATACTCATACCAATCAATGAAAAACAAGCATGTTGCTTTAAAAAGCTAAGTTTCCAAGGCAAGAAATAATTGGTGAAAAAGGACTGTAAAGAACTATGTAAACATAAAATATGAAGGATAATCAGGAGCTTTTAATGAAAACAAAAAAAGTAACAGGCTCAGGACTTCACTGAAAACACTTAAGTATTTCAGCATCAAAGTATTTTTGTGCTAAAGTCAACATGGAGAAATATTGGAGACGGGGCAAAATATTCTTAGAAAAATATGAGCTTAAGGGGGTCTGACTCTTCTGTATACATGCTCAAAGTGTTGGATCCATGCTGTAATCCTTGCCCCAGTGAATCCTTAATGTGGATGGAGGAAGAAATATATATGTATAATATAATATAATATAATATAATATAATATAATATAATATAATATAATATAATATAATATAATATAATATAATATAATATAATATAATATATATAAACTAGATGCATAAACTACATTAGAAGGTGTTTGGGTATTTTGGAATAGGTTTGGTCACCAAGTGGTCTAGATAGTCTTCTATGACTGTCCTTTCATTCCTGTACAGCAGTCAAACTTCCTTATGTCCATTTTAAGTGTGAAATTCCATAATACAAAAAAGTTCTCTATGCATGCTGTAAGTCTCTAGTTAAGAAACAGTAGATAAGCACTGGCACATTTCAACATTTGATTTTTTTTTTATTTTAATATTTTTTATTTTAATATGTTTTTATTCACATGGAATTTTATACTGTTCCTTCCTTTGGGAGATTTTTGAACAGAAAGTCATTTGAAAGAAACACAGCAGGAAATAGTGTAAAACAACCTTCCTGAATTAAAGGTTTGGAAAAGTTTTAATGCTTATGTATGAGACTTCTGTAACACGTTGAATTAATTGAATGGTTGATGCTAAGCAGCTCTTAAATTATAAGTTCTGAAAGTTTGCTGAAAATACTCATCGTGTAAATAAATTTTGGGAGAATCAGAATTAATCTAGATTTTCTATCTGTTTGTGGACTGAGGAAACATCTGCTGGTAGCACAATAATAAACAGGCTCAGAAGTCTTGGTACTCTGTTTCTGGCTGCTGTTACACAAGGACTATTCTCTTTTGAAGCAGTATCCTGAGGCCTGAGAACACCAGTGGAAGTTAGAAGCTCTTATTACTCATGACTACCACTATCCTAATAGTAGAGAAAACACAGCCACATGAACAAAGGTTGCCAGGAGAGCAATTTAAAATAGAAAGACATTATGAAAATATATTAGAAATTACTAAAAATATTAGAAAATATTAGGAAAATATTACTTCCTCACTGAACCCCATCCCTCTAAAGATTTTCTGTCCTTTAACATGAAAGAAATCAAGTTAAGTCTCATCAATGCCTGCATTTTTTCTTCAGAGATATTTTCAGTCCTCCCTTAACTGAACATATGATTTTCTACTCCTCCACATATGAGCTGCTCTTTTCTTAATTTTCCCTACAATTTATATATTCATAAAATATTTGGGTGTTTGCAGAGATCTTTTTATGTTTCAATTGTGATTTCTCACCAACAATGCTAATACTATGTTTTACTCATAAATGCTAATACTATTGTTTTTAATAGAAGACAGTGCATCAGATGCAAATAAAAAAATGTATTTTCTGGGGTCCTAAAAGCCATAAAACTTGTGGGAAGCAACAGAAAGGAGGCAGGATGGTTTTCACTATAAAATGTGATAGGGTGGGAGTCAGGAAAGTTCAATGTTGAGCAAATTATTTCTTCATTTTCTACTTCTTTGATTGCTTTCACCACAGTACTACTAATTCAGAGCTAGCTAATTCAGAACTGAGGATTTTCTATTGAGAATGATATTTAGAAATTCTGCTCCAGTGGCTTGAGGACACAACCACATGTTTCTGGACTAAACAAAATGACAGAGAATCAACCAACCAATCAACCAATGAACCACCACCAACAAAAACAGATGTCAATTAGCAGAGATTACTTACCAATGATGCTCAATGAACATTCAGATGTGTGTATGACCTTTGGTGATCCTTTGTCTCTGTGCTGTATAATACATGTATACTGTCCCTCATCCACAATCTCTGCATTTAACAACTGCAAGGTCCATTTGTCCATATCCATCTTGGTGCGATTTATGTATTTAGGACTAAGGTTGTCATGTTTTTCCTGGCCATAGTATACTTCATGCACCACTTCAGCAGCACCTTTTTGCCAAAAAACTCTTAAATCTTTTATGTCAGTTTTCTGAGAGTTTGTAAAATAGCAAGACAGGTATGCAGTGTGATTGAGAAATGACTTCACCTGATGCCCACTGGCAGTAATACCTTAAACAAAGAAAGAGAAGAAATTAAGATTTCCATCAGCTGCAAAAGAACACCAAGTATTTGAAGTCACAGAGGCAACACAATGACAGTGGCAATAAACCCACCAGCATTTACATACAAATTCTCCCACTAGGTGTGAGAGGATACATACTTATTCAAACTGACACACTTAGTCCTGTGGAGTTCAGGTCATAAAACTGTTACTTATTTTCCTTCCTATATTTCACCTTCCAAGGAAGGCCTTCCATACAGAGGTTGACAGCAGGCAAAAGGTCAAGGGCTAACACCATTCTTGTATGTGTACGTAATGAGATTTTGCCACAAAGGAGATAGTTGCATAATTTACTTTCTGAAAGTTAAGTTCATTCTCTTCACAGAACAACATGGCATTACAGTTTTGAAGAAAATATAAAGTGCACGCTGTGTGGTAAATATTGGTGTCTGGGGATAATATGACCAGAATGTCAGAAACAGGTAAACACTTTCTGTCTCACTGAAGAATTAATCTAGAGTTTAATGACAAATTAAATGTCAGATTTAACTGTTCTGTTGCTGACCTTATTAACAGAAATAGTCTATAAACACAATTATGTCTTCATGCAACAGAAGTATATACTGTTATTACACAGGGGATGATTTTTCTCCCACTTTCATCACAGCATGTATCCATTGTTATTATGGGTGGTGATGGGCTGGGAGAAGTCTTTCCTTGCAATGAAAAATGCAGTCCTCTGTCCAAGAAGGTGCAAACACCTCTGCTGTGTTAAAAAGGAGGAGGATATTCACAGTCTTTCTCCTGAAGCAAAGTTTTCACTGCTTTTCTGGAGCACCAGACTGCAGAGTGATCTCCACAGCTGCCTAAAACTCCGGTTGTTCCTTATCAAACTGTCCACTATCAGTTTAATAGTGCTGTCCTCTGTGGTATATGGAGGTGACATACACACATTTTTAAAGATTGATTTAAATTGAAAATTTAAGAGCAACATAAAATATGTGTAATGTAAAGATATAAACTTGGAGAAAATACTTACTAGATATTTAATAGAGTCTCTGCACACAATTTGAATACGTCACATAGGTTCTGTGACTTTGATTGTGCAACTGGAATGTTTACTACTAGGGAATGAGTTTCTGAGTAGATGAAAACATATAGCAGGACACAAGTAATCAAAACAGGTTTTACAATTTCAAATGTGCCTCTTACCTGGGAGAAGTATTACTGCATGAAGGAAGAATATGCAGACTTCCATGATGCTGTAAGAAGGAAGGATTAAGCAAGTATTTTAGAGGTTGAAAACACTCCAGTACCTTCTCAAGTACTCCCAAAAAAGTGGTAAAACAGGAAGTTTTCAGAGCGATTTTTGAGAAAATTAATCTCATATTTTCCCACTGACTGGTGGAAGTATTTCCGTATTCTTCATAGTCTTTAGCAACAAGAATCATCATATGACAGACCTCTGCTTTACAAAGAAGGTGATGAAGTTCAAAATTATTGCAGATAGAGTATGCTATGGGAGGAACACAGAGCCTCTGAGCTGCAAAGGGCAGGATGAATACCTAGAATGTCTGGCACAGAGGAAAGGGGAGCATGCTTGCCCTTGGCTGTGTCGGGAAGAAGATGGGGTAACTGAAAGTAGAAGGGGAAGAAATTGACACAGAAGGAGGAGGTGGGGGAGACAGCACAATGATGTCAGCTACCAGAATCGTTGAAATGTGTGACCTTTAGTTTTGCAACAGGAACCTATCCTTCACTACAGTAAAAGACAATTGAGAGTAATCCTATGTAGTTTAAAGAGTTGAGGCTACATATCACACAGTTAGCTAAAAGAAAACTAATATCTCTTTAGAAACAAAGAAACAAACAGAAACAACAAAAAACCTATGAATCCTCTTATAAGCAAAACACTGCTATGACCACTTGGGTTCACATGATGTAAGGGCCTTTAATCCCGTTTAACAGCCTGGACCCTTTTCCCACGGCTTTCTCATCTGTTGGTGAGAGAGCAGCTCCTTCATCTGACTGGCTTGTGGCTGCTGGTTAGCAGCACCTTTGCCTATCTCCTGTGCTATTTCCATGTATTTGGGAGAAGTCTCCACACCACCCCATTCAAAATGCCCATTGCTCACAGAATTTCTCTCAGTCTCAGTCAGCTGTCATGTTTTTTTTTTTTTTTTTTTTTTTTAATGTACTATGAAACACACAACTATGACTTATGTTTTTCTAGATTCAGACTGCCTTTTCTTAGGAAAGAGGAGAATAAAACCTAAGTGTGTCAGAGGGTATAAAATTTTTTCTTTGTGATCAGCAAGACTCATTGATTTCCTCCTCAGAAGAGGAAAGGGGGCTCTGTAGAATCCATTGCTGTAAACAGAGATCATTCTCTTTCTGCTCCAGACTACAAGGGCACAAAACACCCTGCTATGTGGTGGCAACTTTTATTGAGCAATTTTCCTCCTAGGTTGGGTCTCACCAGATTAA
Organism: Oxyura jamaicensis; assembly: GCF_011077185.1. NCBI lineage: Eukaryota > Metazoa > Chordata > Aves > Anseriformes > Anatidae > Oxyura > Oxyura jamaicensis. The sequence continues at coordinate 81,515,547 of NC_048893.1, forward strand.
ACTACACAACTGATTGCCTAAATTGCCTGATTGCCTTTGGACTATGCTCTTAGTCATATGGTCTGAATTTTTGGGTAGACCTGTGTGGAGTCAGGAGCTGAACTCAATGATCCTTGTGGGTCCCTTCCAACTCAGGATATTCTATGATTCTAAATAAAATTGCCTGTGCCAAGTTGTAGAAACCTACAGAAAGTCCTTCTCAGCAGGCATATTTCTGGACTGTGAACAAGAATTTTTGCTTCTGGTTAGATAAAATAAAACCAACATCATACCCCTACTTTTTTGATCCAGGGTAAGTTCATAAGAGGAGATCTTAAAACAATTTGGTAACTAGAAACATAAATGAAAGAGAGAGGGTATAGTGCTATAGCAAGACGTGTTGCAATGACTATCTCAGAGCAGCAAAGACCAAAACCGGAAATGAAAATAAGAGAGAGAAAAATAAAACCCAGGTGAAAACAAAACAAAACAAAACAAAACCCACCATCGCCACCAACAAAAAACACACAACAGATAACACTCCTTGCCTTTCTTTATGGGTTAGAATTGGAGCTGAGGACAGAAGTCTCAAAGGTCCCACAGACTTTCCTGGCTTCTGTCTTCCAGGTGGTGTGTTGCTGGGGATGGCTGCACGACAAAGGGTCCTGGGAGTCTGCAGAGGGACATACCTCCACATACCCTGGAGAGGGAGGTCACTGAGTGTGACAAACTGTTTCTCTTACGTGAGCTGCTTTAGAGGTAGTTGCTGAATCATGAAGTGGGACAGAAAAACTTCAGTGCTGTGAACAGCTTCTCTTCCTTTTTTTACAGGATGCCTTTAACCAGCTGATGCAACTCCTTGGAGGCAGTCTCCAGAAGACTGTGGGGAGGAAGAGGAATTGAACAGTCTCTGTGTTGGCTACTTATATGATTTCTTAGGCATTTTCAAGGACGTTTTCAACACAAATTCTGTGCTCAATTCTCTTTTACAACTTCAGGCCACTGAAAAAATGGTTATGTCCCAGAATTGTTAAAGAGTCAAAAGGGACCAGGTAAGAGGGGAAAGATAGATTCTGCTTCTTGGCATGGCCCGTTACTGTCAAATGGTGGAGAAGGAACTGCCCCACTTTGTGGCCATGGCCCAGTGCACAAGCACTCCACTTCAGAGCATTGTGCCTCTGCGTACCTGGCACTTTTTCAGGATGCTAGTGATAACTGATGAGTTAGGAGCACTTTGAAGACCCAGAGCTTAAAAAATCATCTCTGACATTCAGAATTATGTGAGGTTGGTCCTCAGGGAGGTAAACATCTTTCCTTGCTGAATAAGTGCTACAGAACAGGCACTATATGGCAAGTGTTTTTCTTGCCTTTTGAAGCTCTTTCAGCCATTCCCAGATATGCCCTCATGACTCAGGATTACAAACCATGTGTGGATGTCAGAGATGAAAAATGGAGAAGTATTTTAATTGAAATTATGTCAGTATATACCAGTAGTTGCATTCAGCTCTTTATTTACCGAAAGGAGAAGAAACCATATGAGTACATGTACTTCAGTGGCCCTATTCATGACTGTTTTTATTTTAGCTAAAGCAATTTGAGAGGAGTCATGAGGCAGCTCCCATTTGACAAGGGGATTTCCTCCCTGAAAAACTCCAGGATAGAGGTTTGGGAAAAAGAGGTGACTTTGCTCATTTTACTTTTGAGGTAACTGTGAAAAAGCTCTCTGGGAGCTGTTTTGAAATTGGCTTGTGCTATCTGTTTCTTTTCCCTCTAAATTCAGCATGTAATACATGCAAATTGAAGCATCATAGACAACAGTTCCCCCGCCCCCGCCCCCCCCTTTTTTTTTTTGCCTGCGTTTTCATTTGCTCTCTTTTTTCCCGTTTTCACTGTTGGATGTAGTCATTGTCTTTTGAAAGATACTGTCAAATCTGTGGTCTTTGACTCATAAACTCCTTCAGTTCCTTTCAAAATTTACTTTTAAAGAGTATCTAAGAACATGCAGTTAGTTTATTTTATTACATCAGGTACATATCTTCCATGGGAAGACTCTCCTCCACCTTATTTCACCATGATCTCAAAAAAAACCGGCCACTAAACTAGTAACCTACTCTTTTGACTCTTCTTGAGTAGGGATTTTTTTTTTTTTAATTTCCATGCTGTGCAACACTGAGTAGCTCCATGAGCAGTGTTGTGAGCCTCCTGAAGACATCGGTGACTAAGATTTTTCATCACTGACATGAAAGCTATCCTAGAGACTTCTAAATAAAATCATGCTCAAATGCATTGTCCTTTGTTGAAAACATGGGATGATTTGAGCAAGTGTTATCAAGGGATAGAAAAACTTAAGGAAATTCCCTTAACATGGCAAAGTCTGAGAATGGTAGGATTCCCTCCACCCAAATATTCAGACATTCAAAATAACTACCTAGAAGGGACATTTTTTAAAACATACCATTGCCCAGGTAACTTGTGCTTCCTATGTGTTAATCCACTTAAGTCTCAAAAAAGTCTCACCATTGTAATCAATTACTATTTTTTTTTCAATTGCTCATTCTCTTTAGAAAAATATTTTCCTCTGAGTTAAATTTGCAAATGCTGGATTTGTTTAATTATGTTGTTGTTAGATTTTTAAGAAGTCTGTCTCCACAATTCTCAGTTTATGAATGCATTTTGTTTTCCTTCCCACTATTCCCTCTTTCAGTAGAATTCTTTCATTATTATCATATTCAGAGAACTACGACTTTCTCTATGATTCTGGGATCACTTTGCTCTAACACCCACAATCTGGTCCTTTAATAGCAATGAAACAACACCAATTATTATTTAAATAATACCTTTGGTCCAAAGATCATGGAGCATTCCACTGCCTCTGCAAACAGAATTCTTCATCCACAACTAAAGGAAAAGTGTCTCTGAAAGAGAGCACAGAGACTGCCTAACAAAGCACAGTCCCACAGCACAAATCACAGGACATGAACAAGTACTCCACGTAACTGAAACTGGGGGCGGCGGGAGGGGGGGGGGGGAATTTGAAGGGGAAGAACACCATCAACCAGAATAAGACATTCGTTGGAATTAGCTGTGGCGTTTGCTTTGAGTTCCACCTACAAGTCAGGCTGACGTGCTTTTCCACACTCGAGGCTACACCTGGCCACAGAATCGACAAAGTTGTTGAACCACCTCTCCTGCATCACAGGTAACCACATGAGGTGACATCTGTCCTCCTTTCCCAACCTCTGCCCTTGCTTTGACATTAGTCATGCAAACTTCTCAGCTGGGAAGTAGCAAGTGCCTGATTCACTTCCCCATAGTTCATACTAACCTGTTTGACTTTGCAAAGAAACAGAAGGAACGGACCCCTGTTCCCACACAGGTCACAACTTAGAGATGGCAAGTGGTTAACAGATTAGTCAGCTTGTGGAGTTTCCTCAAGAGTCAGAAGAGGGAGTAAGAAGAGGAAATTCAGATGCTCACTCAGAGGCTGTCCCTCTTCTAAGACTTCTACAAGGGACACTTTGCCTGGAAATGGTAAGTTAATGGGTTGGTGTTAGGGCTAAAGCTCTCAGCTCAAGTCAGGGCTACACAGAGCATCACAGGCACAGCCTCAAATAACAGTTTTCTGGGCACCTCTGATGGCAAGATAAAGGCCATACACAAAAGAATAAATTCATAACTTATTCTTAACATATACCCAAATATGCCTAACAAGGATTAGAAGCCATGCAATATATTGTATGTTTGGTCCTCGGGTATTATATGCTTGGTTTTTAATAAATCTCTTTAAAAAACAGCTGTGCATATGATGCAAACCTCATTCTGCTTCTGAAATGGGAGCATTGCTGATCAGGAACTATCTTTTTCTTCTTGCAATAAATTAATCTCAATTATTAAATTAAGATGTGATATTCAGAAGTGCAGGTAAATGAGCCAAGCTCTGCTACTCCCAGTTCTAGTGCAGAAATCACTCTGGGGATACGTATTTATTTTCTCATGGTGTTTCTTACGGCACACCAACTGATTTACAAAGCTAAAGGAAGAGGGTTTTGATCCCTTCCCCCAGCCACCAAAATTACAGTAGTTAAGAAGAAAGGACCCAAGTCTCCTACCTACTGGTGTAAAATAAGGTTGCCATCTTTATAATGTGCATAATGAGAAAATATCCTGCAGATCTGCATGATTTTCTTACCCAGTTTCTGATTATATATGTCCTGCCCTGGGAGTTTGGGAAATGCTGTGCTGATGGCACTATAAAATGGTCTCTGTCTCATTCTGTTATAGATTGGTCAGCTTGTTCCAGGGAATAAGAGATGTGTGTGAAACTGCTATGATTAGCAGTTGTGATTCAAATGAAATAGAGAACAGCTGTAGAGTTATTTTACTAATAGAAATTTAATCTTACAAATGTATGCTCCTATTTGTTTGTAGGAGTGTTACAATAGCTTGCCGCAGTAACTGCTCAACTCTATCAGATAACTAAAGGAGGTGAAAGTCAATTGAAAGCATTATCACAATAGTAGGGAGTACCCTATTTCTTTCTCTAAGCTTCCTGTCTCAGACACAGGAAAATACTCCTGTACAGATCCTGACAACAGTAACATTCACTTTCCTTTGTCCTCAGAGCCTGTCCCAGAAAATCAACCCTTTCATATCACAAATACGCATGTGCTTCTTATAGCAAGCAGCCTCTGTCCAAAAGCTTCCTCTTTCAGAGCTGAAATTCCCCTTGTTTCAAAGCACATTTAATTCTCTTATAAACATTAGTGTTACTCATGGTGTTCCTGAATTGCTGCGTAGCCCTTGTCTTCTAGAAAACCTTTGCTTGAATTTTGCCTTTAGGAAAAAAGCCCTTTGCCTGTAAGAAATAGCCCTTTTTGAATAAGGGTTTACTTTTTATGGCTGGCACTTCTATTCACTTCTGTTTGCTCAAACTATATTACTAGAAAGGGAAGTAGTTTTGTTGGCAAGGACTGAACTTTCTCCAATGAGATTAAACAAAACTGTCTGTCCTTCCCCAATTCTCTGCTGCTAAAAGCTACCAAGTTAATTTGAGATCAGATGACACAATGAAAATAGAGCTGTATGGATTTTTGTATAAGAATGCTGATATTCAGATTGATTCCATATCAATTACAGAAAATAAAAGAAATTTAAAGCCAAAGCTATACTACAACTGCTATGCTTGTCATGTAGTGATTAATTTTCTGTGTGTCTCAGTAGATTAATTGTGCTTATATGTTTGACTATTTACACCTATAATTCTTTGATCAACTGATAACTTCATTCTTCTGTACTATCAATTTATTTACATTTCATTTGCTTCTCTTGTAACCTCATTTTGATTCTGACAACTTAGTAAAAGTTGTGACTTCATCATCCATTAAGATTTGCTTTAAGTTTGCTTATGAACATGCCGTGAGCCTCATAAAAGCTCAGTTTTATGACTGCAATAGCGCTTTCCAGGCATAAATCAAATATTCACACCTGAGACTCTTGTCTCTGAATCACAGTTTATACATGGCATTCAAAAAGGAGCTGTCTGGGAAGAAAAATCCAGACTGCATCTACTACTTATTCAACTTTATTAGAAATGAATTTGAAATCAGTTTCTGTACACATCCTTTTCTTTGCCCAGGACAAACTATTCATCAGCTCTAATTAAAAATAGAGAAAAAGGCTGCTATGAGTGAAAAAGAGGAAGTTGTTGTCTCCAGTCTGTAGCAATCCGAGAGCTATAATTTGCTTTTAACTTAAGTTTCCTGTGAAAGCAGCCAGAAGAGTAATTTCTTCAACTAGATTGATTAAAAACTAATTAGATCTAATTTATGTGTTTTCAAAACAAGTTGAGCAAAATCTAGAACCTAAGAGCTTGTACGAGTTTTTTGTTTGTTTGTTTGCTTTTATTGTATTGTATTTGCTTGCAACTCAGTGTTGTGGTTAACAAGAAAAAACAGTAGAGGTGCATAGGTTTTTGATGATGATGGAGTATCTTCCTCCCACTCTAAGAATTCACCAAGAGTAATGATGAAGGAGACCTAAACATGCTGGAAGTAATAAAATTGTAAATGCTACATATTCTTTGACTTTCTGCCTTTCTGTCTCACCATTTAGACTCATTGTCACACATATGTGTTGCATCCAGTTTTCACCTGAGTCAAATCACTGGCCAGCCAGCCTGGCTGCAGTTGGATGAAGAGACAATACCCTTTGTGTGAGCCTCAGGAACATCTGATGTGGTAGAATTTGTTTCCTTGTTCATGGTGGAAGTTTTGCTATATGTTAACAGATTCTCCTTACCTGAACGGTTATTGAGATAACAGATGTTTGATGCTGCTACTCAGTCGGCAATGTATTGACTGTGATTCTCTTGTAAACAAAATAGTTGTTGAGTGAGAGCTGAAATAGGAAACCAATGTGGCTAAATCAGAAGAGCATCTAAATACTAACCCCCCTATCTGACTGGAAAGCAGCTATACAGAAATGGACCTAGGAGGCCTGGTGGACACTAAGTGGAACAAGAGCCAGCAATGTGCCCTTGCCACTAAGAAGACTAATGGTATTCTTGGCTGCATTAGGTAGAGTGTCACCAGCAGTGAGGTGATCCTTCCCCTCTACTCAGCATTGACGAGGCCACACCTGGAGGAGTGTCCAGTTCTGCCCTCCCCCCAGTATAAGAGAGGTTTGGACATACTGGAGGGGTCCAGTGGAGGGCCACCAAGATGGTCAAGGGATTAGAGTGCCTGTCTTATGAAGAGAGACCATGAGAGCTGGGACTGATCAGCCTGGAGAAGAGGAGGCTCAGAGGGGATGTTATCAATATCTATAACTACCTGAAGGGAAGATGCAATGAAGGTGGGGCCAGGCTCTTTTCAGTGGTGCCCAGTGCCAGGACAAGAGGCGACGCGCACAAACTGAAACACAAGAGGTTCTGTACAATTATTAGGAAACATTTCTTTAGCATGCGTGTGACAGATCACTGGTACAAGTTGCCCAGAGAAGTTGTGGATTCTCCCCCCTTGGAGATCTTCAAAAGCCACCTGGACATGGTCCTGGGCAACTTGTTCTGGGTGTACCTGCTTGAGCAGAGGGGTTGGACCAGGTGACCTCCAGAAGTCTCTGCCAACCTCAACGATGCTCTAATTCAGTAATTCTGTAAAAGGTTTGGTGCAAGGCGGAGACAGGGAAAGAGAAATTAGATTAGGCTTTAACTGAAACACAAAAAATTACATAAGAAGGACCCCGGAACAGCAGGGCTTTTGTAGAACAGTACTAGGAGTTAGCAGCAGCAAAGCAATGTTTTAAGAATAAAATAGTGAAAACTTTAAGCATGTTAAAGGAAAAGAATAATACTTGGTGGGAGATCATGAAGGAAAGGTAAGCAATTATTCAGAAAGACTGAACTTGAAAGCTCAGATTTAAGAATGAATTTTCAGCAACTATTCAACCACTTTTTTGTCTCTTGCTGAAAGAAAAAAATAATGACATTTTTGAAATAATAAGAAGACAAAGGACTGAAAATATATCTCCAAGGTAGCAATAAGGGCTAGAGTTAGCCAGTAGGGTTGGGGATCTCCATTAGGGTTAGGGGTTAGGTTTAGGGGGTAGGGCTAGGGCAAGGGTTAGGGTTAGGTTATAGTTAAGGTTAGCCATTAAGACTAGGGTTAGGGATTAGGGTTACAAGTTAGATTTAGGGTTAGCCATTAACGTTGGGGTTAGCCTTTAGGGTTAGGGTCCTTAGGTTTAGGGCTAGTGCTAGGGGCCTTAGGGTTAGTCATTAGGTTTAAGATTAGTGTAGGTTTAGGGTTAGATTTAGGGCTAGGGAAAGGGTTACTGTTAGGTTTATTTTTAGGGTTAGGTGTTTTTAGGATTAGCCCATAGATTTAGATGTAGTGTTTAGGTTAGTGTTAGCCATTATTGTCAGTGTTCCAGTTAGTGTTAGTGGCATTAGGGTTATGGCTAGGTTTGGGGTTAAGTGGGTTAGGCTTAGGGTTAGTGTTAGAGTTACAGGTACAACTTAATGCTAGTGGTAGGTTATGCATTAGCATTAGGGTTCAGGCTGGGTTAGGGTTAAGCTAGCCATTGTGGTTAGTGGTGGAGTTAGGGTTAAGGTTAGCCATTTGGGTTGATGCTACGGTTAGTCATTACAGTTACAAAATCACGGAGCGGACAAGGTTGGAAGGGACCTCTGAAGATCATCTAGTCCAACCCCCCTGCCCAGCAGGATCACCTAGAGCACATTGCACAGGATGGGTTTTGCATGCCTCCAGAGAAGGAGATGCCACAACCTCTCTGGGTAGCTTGTGCCAGTGCTCTGTCACCCTCACGTTGCCCTCTCATATGAAGGTGTTTCAGTGCTTCAGTTTGTGCTCATTGCTTCTCGTTCTGTCACTGGGCACAACTGAAAAGAGACCGTCTCCATCCTCTCAACATCCTCCCCATAGATATTAAGACACATTGATGAGGTCTCCCCTCAGTCTTCTCTTTTCCAGGGTAAGCAGGCCTAGTTCTCTCAGCCTGTCCTCATGTGACAGGTGCTCCAGTCCTCTAAGCATCTTCGTAGCCCTCCAAACCTTAGGGTTTGGGTTTGGGGTAGGGTTAGGGACCTTACAGTTAGGGCTAGGGTGAAGATTAGCCTTTAGGGATAGGGTTAGTGTCGGATACTTGCATTAGCATTAGTTTTAGGGTTAGCCATTAAGGTTAGGGTTGGGGTAAGTATTAGGGATAGTGTTAGCCATTACATTTAATATTAGGGTTTGGGCCTTATAAACAGAATTAGGTTTAGGACTAGGAATTTGTTCTAGTGTTAGAGTTAGGAGTTAAGTTTAGGGTTAGCTGTTAGTGTGCAAGTCACTTATATTATGGTAAAATGAAGTGGAAGAGATTAACTACAGCGTATGTTGATGGACGTGCCTTGCCACCCACAGGGAGCACATTTTTAGGACTTGGAATAGTGCGAGCAACTCAGGCTGCATCCCTCAAAGTCAGCAGGTTCCAAAAGCAACAGAGGGCTAAAGTGTAGACGGCTGAAGTGATCACGGTACACACAGGTAGCAATTTAATGTGATAAGGATTTTACTTATGTGAGGCAAATGTTTTTTAGATACTTGCCGGAGTGGGAAAAGAATGGGATGAAATGATCAAAAGCGGGTGTACTGTACACAAGGGTTGTGTGCTGTTTTCTCAGAAAGCTGGTCTTGGGATTTGCTGGGAGGGAGGTGAAGGACGTCCTGAAGGAAATGATCTTAGTGCCATAGGAAATGGTGTGACCTCCAAATAAGTAAGAGGTGTCTTCCTTGGAAACCCCAGAAAGCTTCCGGAGGAACTGCAAGATCCGTTGCCTGAAACTGAAGTAGTCACTGGGGGCGGTGAAAAATCAGACCAGCTCTAATCCGGGATGATGGCAGCTGTGACAACGACAACAACCCAGTTTACAGTGCGAGAAGTTCCTCAGCTCTGTGTAGGACTGGACTTTTCTGTTAAAGGCATAAAGGATGCTGAAACATTCTTCTTCTGCCCCAGAAAATTAAATACTGATACAGAAATGATGATTGATTAATTAAAAAGCAAGAAGAGCTTCCCAACAAGTGTATTAATTCCCAAGGTATTGTTGGGTGGCATCTAGGAACTCAGGAGGTATGATTATGAAATTGTTCCAGCATAATGCCTCTAGAGTCTCTGAGTACCACTAAGGCTGAAATCTCTGCTAAGTGGCTTGATAGCACAGTGCGAAAAGATCAGGAAATTATATTGTCTTGCTTATACTTTCCTCAGAGAACTAAGATCAACTCTGGCAGGGAGTATTCTCCAAATGGATTGTACAGGACAAATTTTGGAATCTAGGAAAGTTTTTAAAACCTAGGAAAGAGGGGTAAAACATTTTTTTGCCATAAAGTGATAAGACAAGTTTTATACACAGAGAAAATATCTTTTATTAGATCCAATTATTTGTGGATAAATCAAGGAGAGCTTTTGAAAATAAGTCTTGAAAAGGGCCTGACAACCTGCTTTCTTTTCTCTGTATGTGAGTTGTTCCAATAGCAAACTTCATCTCTACAAATCTTGCTTAACTGAGACTCTCCTGGCTACAGCAACACTGCAATCATAATTAAGGATTTGTATGCCCACATCCAGAAACCAAAAGGTACTAAACACAGAGTTTGTACAGTTCATGGGGAGAATTTAATGTTTCCAAATGGAAATTTTGACGATTAGCACACTGCTGAGGGAGCCACCTACACAAGTCTATGAGAAAAGTCAGGACAAACACGTCTTAAACCTAACCACTTTCTAGGATGTGGTTTTCTCATTCTGTGCTAATAGCTATCTCCTTGTCTTCAGGACTCACAGGCTAGAAGCTTCTGCTCACAAGCACCTGCACCTGTTAAAAAGAAGGATGTATCGCGCTATGAGAAGAGTACAGGTAGATCCCCTTTCTGTTCTTTGGGAGCCGGGCTATCCTGGACATGGCAGGGGGGCAGGTTCATAGTTCTTATGAGGGGATCCTGAATTACTTTTTGTCTCTGTAGGAATTCTCAGTGTATCAGGCTACAGTCAGTGCGGGAGCAGGACTGAATCACTTCTGAATCAGTTCCAGTTTGTGCAGAAGAATTGCATAGTCCCTGGGTCAGAGATGGAGAAGGAACAGATTGGCCTCTGTTTTCTAGTACTTTGTTTGGGTCATGGAAGTTCTGGGTGTACGTTGCTGTCCTTTGGACTGTATTACGAGTTTTGCATTAAATTTTATTGTGCTGAATGCATCAGCAGTGTCTTGGAGCTGTGAAAAGACCAGGAATGACCTCGTCTATAAGACTGCCCTCATAATCTAAAGGAATACTTTTGCTACCTCTTTATAGTCCACAGGTTCAGGAGCGGTTGAGAATTGCTACCTCTCAGGGAATACAGCTGACTACAGCACTATTCTATAATATGAGGGATAGAAGTGTACACACATAACACAGACAGGACTGGGAATTGGCCTGCACCCACTCCACAGAGGGCTCTAACCACAAAGCAGCTGTAAGAAATAGTCCCAGTCTCACAGGCAGAGAGAACCATCATCCTAACTGCATTTCAAAAACTATAAGCACTTACAATCTAATTTTGTGCAGAAACCGATTCAGTAAATATGTTCTGTGTTCTGAGACAACCAACTACATCAAGTCCCACAAATAATACAAAGAGAGGAAAGGCTTTCTCCTGGCTTTTGGCTGGGACTAGATCTTGCTAGGGCCTGAATTAATAAACTCTCCCTCAGCACCTTGACTTTTGTCACCTGAAAGCCTGGAGCACTATAGAATTAAAGTTAAGTAACAGCTGAGCAGGGACCTTCATGCTTGTCATTCTGAGTTTGGGTACCTGCAGTCTAGTCTAGGAGCCTCAATATCAGGAGGTACTGAGAAAACCTTTGGTGGACTTGGCTTACGTAGAGAGACTGCTTCCCTCTTGTCATGATCAGGGGCAGTTATTGAATCACTTTTGATTAGGTTTTTGGTCACTGGAGATTACCAAAGCCTTCTGAAAATTACATTCTAAGTCTTCCCATCTCAAAGAAGGTATCCAGTGCAGCTCTTAGGAGCAATTGCCAGCAGTGCCTCGGAAAACATGTTAGCTCTCAGAAAAGACTGAGACTTGAGATTCTGCTGGTCCCAGGGCCTGTTTCAGCAAGTTCTAACAGTTGTCCAGGAATGAGAACTACATCAGAGCTCTCAGGTACATCCTGTTTAGTTTTGATTCAGAGAAAGAAGGAGTTGCTACTATGGGGCAGGCGAAACTCTATTTAAACTTCATTCCTTACATTTATTAAATTGGCTGTGTCCTAGAGGATGTTCCAGTTAAACTGGAAACTAGGTTTATTTAATATACAATGTCTGAGTTTTGTGAGATGAAGATTAAAGAGTCCAGTGCATTTGGAGAGGCTCTCTTTCTCATGGCTTCTGGTCTCCCAACTTGTTTAAACAAAATGCAATTCATTGGCGTGGAAGTGATGGTAACGTACAAGAGAATTAAATATATCAAATTTAAATTGGCAGTGAGCTTATAAACATTTAACCCTGTATATATGCTGATGTACTGAAGTGCTCCTGCCTACACCTCATACAGACTGACAAAACTTTTTCTACGTTATGCTGACTGAAACAATTATGAGCTTTGAGACCAGAGCATAGAACACATCCTTTTTAACTCAAGTCCTCCTAGAGCTTAAGAGAATCTGTCAGTCCTCATAATATGGAATGAAAAGAAAAACTGGCTGAAAATGGAAGTACATGATTGTAGTATGTTCTGCAGTGCAAGTCCACTGTGTGGAAACATTATCAATTAATGTGTGAAACAGGATTTTGCTCATAGATGGTTTGCTTTTTGTATCTAACTTAAATTAAATTAATTGCTAAAAAAATACAGATAATCATTTGAGAAGTTAAGCTGACAGTTTACTTTTTTTTTTTTTTTTTTTTTTTTTTTTGTTACGAATTAAGAACAACTATCATAGAATCATAGAATGGCCCAGGCTGGAAGGGACCTCAAAGCTCATCTAATTCCAATCCCCCTGACACAATTAGGGATGCCTCCCACTAGACCAGGTTGCTCCAAGCCCCGTCCAGCCTGGCCTTGAACACTTCCAGGGATGGGGCACCAACAGCTTTTCTGGGCAACCTGTTCCCATGCCTCACCACCCTCAAAGTAAAGAACTTCTTCCTTATACCTAATATAAATCTACCCTCTTTTAGTTTAAAGCCATCACTTCTTTTACTATCACTACACTCCCTGATAAACTAGTTTCTCTTCAAAGCTTATATTAGCTGTCACTTGAAGGAAACAGGGAAAATGTGGAATAAATAAGTTCCTTTGCATAAGGCTTTGGTATTTAAACCTCTTTTTCCATATTATGTCATATCTGATAACAGGACCAAGAATAACTGAAGAATGGATGAAAGAATACAAAGTATTGATAGGTGCACTGGGAGTATCTGTGAAGTGAGAGAAAATAATGGTGGATTAGGTCATCAGGGAAACTAAACATACAGGAAATGTCAGAAACTGACATCATATTCAACTCATCTATTATTCTATATATGAATTGGGTGACAGAGCTGTGCACTAATTTCTTTCTTTTCCTATGAAAACTTCATATCCTGAGACCCTTCTATTGCTACTTTTGCAAATATATTGTTGCAAATATCCAAACTGCCCGCAAAAGAGGTCAGTTTTCAGGGTTTGACACGGAACTAAATTGAAGATAATCTTCTCAAGTCAAAGGGGACAACAAGCGTTTTTTAAACATATTTCAGAGATGCAAGATGCAGCCTCCCTCGATATGTCTGGGGAGGTACAGAAAATAACAACCCCATCCCTAAAGGTAAGCAGCACAGGTAGCTTCCTCTTGGACCAGCAAGATGCAGCCTGCTGCTGTCCTGAGGCTAATCCAAAGCAGAAGACAACTCTAGACTGCAAACACTATAGACACTTGCCTACTGGTGACTGATTTTTATAACCTTTAGAAACTGTGTGTGTGTGCATGATAGCTTGTACATATCCAAATATATAGAAATGGCTACCTTAGATCATCCTGCATTGCGAGGGTTGGAAACTGTGTTCATAGAGTATTAGCTTGCCAAAATGGGAAACAGAGAGTTTTAAATCATTTTGAATCAAATAAGAACAATTAGACTGAATAATTTTAAATTACATAAGCTGCTCAGTAAACAGCAATCTTGGTAAGTCCAGCAGCTGCCTCAGAGAACCGAAAAGAAGGTTACATTTGTTATATTACCATTACTATGGATTTTTAAGGCTCAGACAGGTAATTTCACAATTTGAAATCCACTTGTGTTCATCTAAAGTGTAGTTGTTGACTTCATACTATATTTTAAAAATGTGTTAACTTTATTCCAGTTCTAATGTTAATATGATCATTCTCTTGCTTGATTTTATTTAGCTTAGTGGAAAAATGTTTTATTAGGATACAAATGTATTTTAAGCTTTTTTATTATTGATAAGTAATCATCCTTGCAAAAGGCTTACTGTCTGGGAGGGTATTTTTCTTTTCAGAATTGCAGCGAGGGTATAAAAGCTATAGTCATTGTGCTGGTAAATAGTTGTCTGTCTCTTGATGTATACCCATGTTCCTCACAATACAATATATACTTCTTTGTAAGACACCTGCTTACCACATCATTTTAAGGCCATTACATTAGATGCCTAGATATACCTGGGTGTATATGTTAACAGTGTACAAACTAGGAAAAATAATAATAAACACACACACACACACAAAGCTACCAAAAACAACAAAACAGCTGTATCTGATTATATTATAACTTTTTGAGGTTTGATGGACTGTTTATGTAATTTTAGTCTCCTAAAAAATTATTCAGTCTATGTTGCAGAGCCCGTTGTAATTTGTCATACCTCATCATTATGCGCTATTCTTTAACAACTTTAACTTCTGTAACTTGAAGTACTTCCCCTTGAAATTACTTTACTTGTAACAGTAAATGGATCTTGAAATTTCCTTGAAGGCTGTTTAGTGTACTTTTGTTATCTCATTCCAGTTCTAGCAAACTCAAGTGAAAAGCTCTAGAGCTTATTAGCAATGCTCTGAAATCCCTAGTCCTCCAGAAGTCCCCCCCCCCCAAAAAAAAAAAGGATTATATAATCTACAAAAATATGTATGAGATGTTTTATATTTACATTTATATTAAAAAGACAAGTACTTCAAAGCTCCGAAATCCCTGCATGCATCATAGCGCCCCACCTGCCCTGCCCAGTGCATTAATTGATATAGGCCTGAAGGAACCATGTACCAAACCAAATATTGTGCAAGAGCAGTATAGTCAAAACCTGGTTAATTGAGACACCTTTATCAGCCTGTGTAGTACTATTCAAATATGTACTTCAGTTCATTACTTCTATTACGTGCTATTTTTATCCTGAAAAGAAGTAATGAGCAGCACTAGAGCACTTCAGAATCATACTATACCATGCTAACATTTGAAATAAGACCTGTTTTGAAAGACTGTTTTTATGAAGCGTTGGGCTGCAGTCTGGTGAGGAAAAGACCCGAAGGAATGCAGCATCTCACAGACTTAATAAGACATTTTAATTTCACTGACATTATCAATGACAATGACCTGCTCAGATGTTATGACTGGAGTTTTAACACCTCTGGTTGCTGTGTGATTAAGAAGGATATATATAGGAAAAAAAAATGTTTCAGAGGTAGGATTATACAGGGAAGATACAATTACCTCATATTAGAGCTGTAGGTCATAAAAGCATGAATAAATTAGGTTGGAAGGGACCTCAGGGGATAATCTAATGGAACCTCCTTGCTCAGTGCAAGTCTAATTAGACCAGGTTGCTCAGGACCATGTCCAGTTGAGTCTTGAACACCTCTCTGGGCAACCTCTTTCAGTATTTGACCACCCACAAGTTAAAAGAAAAAAAAAATCCTGATATATAACTGGAATTTCCCACGTTCCAATTTGTGTCTTTTGCCTCTCATCCTATTCCTGCACCTGCAAGAAGAGAGAAAGCAGAAGTGAGGACTGCTGGATGCCTGTAGCACAGTGTGCCAACTAATACTGTCTAGGAAAATACAACTAGTGTAGCAGGGTGGAAAGAGAGAAAAAGAGGAATATGAAAAGTGCCAGTCCTTTAGCTTTGAAAGGTTAGAAAGCTAGCAATTAAATTAATGAGGCAAGCCTAAGCATGTTTCTATAATGGCCAGAATTCAAACCTGCACCATTATGGAGAAATTAAAAATTGGGAGATTTGCAGTTACCAATTAAACGTCAGTAGAGTTTCTCTTTTGTTCAGAGACTCTTCTGGCCAGAAGGGACCTCTGTGTTCATTTGGACCAATCTCTACATGCAAAGTTCTGGATAACTGTTTTGTTTTCAGAACGAGGTCAAACAATGTCTTTCAGAAAGAGATCAAACCTTGTTTTCTGGATTCAAAGTGATGGTAGCCATTTAATAACTTTCTCCAGAAAGCTGGTAAAATGACACCTCTATAACATAAAAGTCAGCCAGCATGACTTGGTGGTTTTCTAGGGACCAGTATCCTCAGCCTGGTTTTATTTAGCATGGCCAAGCACAGGAAAATCCCAAACACAGACAGCTTCAAAAGCTTTAATTTATCAAATCTCAAAAAAGTTATGAGTAGAATCAATTGGGAAAATACATCTGGCAGAACAGTGTAAATGGAAAAGGGTAGCTCTTTAGGAGAATTTATTAGGTTGCCAAAAGCCAAGGAAAAGGTGTTTGGCTATACTCTTTTCAGTGGCTGAGTGAAAGCCATGTTTAGAAATAAATAAACATTTTATAACAAATAGAAATTGGAAACAAGTCATAAGAACAATGTATGAGTAGCCACAGATCTTGGAAAATTGTTAAGGGAGGATAAGATTGCCAAACAAGGAGGTCTCTGGCTGAAAGATCTAAAGACACTATCAAGTTATTTAAGAACATTAGCATTAAATACATACATATATACATAAATGTTTGGCCATGACTAGAACAGATGATAAAATTGCTTCTAACAATGCAGAAGAGAGTGAATAAAAATTTTCTTACTAAATTTAGAAGAAATTAATGTCATACATGTATGTCAAATCTGACTGATGAACTAATTTCTGACCTGTTAATTATTGAGATATTAAATACACACTACTAGCATTGGTATGTCTGCAGGCCCAAATTATTTGCACTTAAGATTCACTCATGAAGGAATTGGCATAAGGGATGTCTATATCCCTATAAATTTTTAACAAATGTTAGAATGACGGAAAAAACAAGCAAGCAAGCAAACAAACAAAAAACAGAAAACCATGTCTTAGCGATAATACTGTGTTAATGATCAAAGAGGATGATACCACTACAGATAAGTTAGATAGCTGGATTCAGTCCTGGTAAAATAAGGGAAAAGTTTTTAAGGATTTAGCTAAGAAAGACCTGATGGGTAAGACTATAAATTATGCCAATTAGCGTATTTTTAAGGAAATTAGTCAGATCAAACACTTGTGCTGGGAGCACCACAGGATACACTGATAAAGGCAACAGCATTGATACAGTCTGCAGTGCGGTGGGATGAGAGGCTACATTAACTAGTTTGATAACAGGTTAAATGACAGCTCTTGGTAACTGTTTGCAAAATAGAAGCAGTCACTGAGCAATAGCATTTCTTGACTCAGAAAACTGTCAGCTGGTGGTAGGATTGTCAGGTGGCACATGATAAAGACTCCTTGGATTTACATTTTGGCAGCCACACTGTGACTAAGCCCATGCCAATAGGTGGGTTTGCATTCAAAAGGAGAATCTTCTGTTGCAGCTCCGTGTGCGATGTGAGCAATTGTAAAGCATCCAAAGACTCTAGTCTGAAATGGTGGGTAGAATGGAGCACAGCTTCCCCTAGATGATTTTAAAATAAAATGCCAGCATTCTTAGAAAAAGAGTGGAAGAATTTGGCTGATAGTGCGTACTCACAGACAGCCTGGGAAAACTCAAAAACTCAAAGTGTAATTCAGGACAAAAGGCCTGGTAACCACAGGCTGGCTTTTCTTGTGCGTGAAAATCGTGTTATATCCTCCCAGGCTGCAGCACAATTGTGTTGACTGAGTGCACCTTGCAAGACATTTTTGAAGTCCTGACACTTAATTGAATCAAAACTTTTATTTTACAACTCTACATTAAAGTCTGAGACATTTTGAAGATAAGTTTGTAAAAAAAAAAAAAAAAACACAGGATTTATCCCTGGTTTTGTGATGAGAGAGGCTGAAACTGTTTTTTGCTTAAACTTAAGAGAAGAAAATCCAGCAACTAGATAAGATGGGCATGGGAAAAATTTGTTGAAAACAAGGGATTAGAATTTAAACCCTGATGCAGCCTAACCTGTATAGAATCAGTAATGATTCTGTAAAAGGATACTGTAGATACCACATCTTTTATTTAATCTCAACTTTCACCCTCCTTATTTTTTTCCATATTAGTAACAAGAAAGGTTTAATGTAGTCACATTGTAGCTTCACACAGCCTGCATCCAGGAGCACTGAGTAAAGGCAGACTACAGGCAATTTCTGAAGTATTTTTCAGAATGAATATTGGGTGCTTTCTTTTTAGGTGCACTTCTCCTTTAGTAATGAATGATAAAGAAGTCCCATGGTGGAACATTTATTCTGACCCGTGGGGAATGTGTAATGATTTGTTGAAGCTGCTGACATAAGAAATGTCAGTTGTTGGTCATGCTGGCAAAAAAAGGCATTTGTAGTTTTTAAGAACCACCATTAATCATACCTTGTGTGAGAGAGTGAAGAGTGCAGCAGTGCCAGCACAGTTCTAAGAAAAGAAGGAACTGTCAAAAAGGGAAACTGGACTAAGAGATTATCTGTGACCAGCCATGGGGCTGTCTGGTGCTGCATCCTGGTGGGATGGGGAGGTGGGGGGCAGTCTTCCAAAGATGAAAAGCTGAGCTGCACAGGAACATTCAGAGGGTGTCCTCCCTGATGTACTTTTGGAAGAGGTGTGGAAGTAGTGTTGCTTGGCCTGACTTTTGATTCCTTTGCTTCCCAGGGTCCATGTCAAGGCTAATGTGTACCTGTCTACCTTAAACTACCGTAAACTTTAAAAAGTGCATCAAATTAGTTTTCTAATTCAATTTCATTTCTTAAACAATGTCTGTGAGGGGTATAAAGTGTAGCTGATGACAGAGAACATTGAAGATTTATGTGCTACTGCCTAACGGGCATGAAGTTTACTATTGTGTGCTATACTTAAAGTCCATCTATCTAATCTAAATAGCGCATTTCTTCTACCTGTTGGCAATTACATAAATAGACATGAAAAAAATATGAAATCTAGCATAAGCAGAAGGCACAGATCTATAGCAAATGTTATAGATACATGTATTACTTATTATGGGATATCCATGAGCAATGGGTTCTTGAACTGCCATCGAGGAAAATCCCACCAGAAATAAATTTCAAAGTTTTCCTAAAGAGAAATTCAGAAAGACTGAATGATAATGCTGGGAGTTTAACAATAACATCTGAGCAAGAATGAGTGGCTATATATGCATCCTTACAAATGTGAGACAGAAATTAGAAGATTTCTAACCGCCAAAGAATGAATTTACAGGACATACTTGCAAACTGAGATGTAGGTGCAACCCAGATTGAGCCAAATGTAACCCAAAGGAGGCATAACATGTGGGCATGGGACATAGTAAACTCATAAGAATGGAGTAGATAAGTTGGGAAGTTATAAAACTGAAAATAATAGGTTGGAGAGGATGCCAGGTTAGCCACGGGTTTCTGCCAGAATTGCTCCTCTATAAAAGAGCAGGCCTACTGTAAGTAAGTGTCAGGAAGAAACCATGCCTGAAAATACCTAGACAGGTCCTTGTGTCTGCACAGAAATGCAAAGGACCTTATGAAAGATTTTAGCGAGGCAATATCTGCCAAACACATCAAAAGAACAAGTCTTTAGTATTGTAAAAAACAAAACAAAAACAACAAAACAAACAAAAACAAAACAAAACAAAACAAAACAAAACAAAAAGAAACCCTGCAAGTTACAGTAATCTCTAAGGCCTTCCGTAAATACTCTTTTGGCATTGGGAGCCAACTCTTTCCTGTGAGTACAGCTTTGTATGATGAAGCTAGCTTGTTCAGATCTGGGTCAGGCGTGTTAAGGAAGCTGATTTTCTGTAATTCCATGCACGCGGTTTAGGCCAAACACATGCACTCCCTCTGAGATCTGGATCAAAACTAGTCCGTTGCCTGGGCATCCCCCCACACCACCATTTTAGCATTTTACTTTTTCTTCTAATTGATGCTGCCCCATTACTCAGGCCTGGAACTTCTCCACTAGCGTGGCATTTTACTCTTTGACATTTCAGACTTGTTCCATGTGTGAATAATTTTATTTCAGTTATTTCTGTTTCTCCTTCACTTTCCCTGATGGCGTTGCATCTGTTTTATATGTTAGGATATGAGCTACTTGTGCCTCTTCTTATTAGCTGTTCTCAGAAATTGCACTTTCTTCCTTTATCCTTCTTAGGAAGAGCTTATTCCCAGTCATACTGTCTTCAAAACAAATATTTTCCTGCCTTGTGCCTATAACTTTGTGAACTAGCTGGACTCATTGCTGGGCTTTTGCTTGGCATTTGGACATTTCCTTTTTCTGTTTTGCTGACATTGCTTGGCATGTTTATTTCCTTTGCTATTTCAGTTTCTCTAGTCTTTATTGAAATACTTTAAAATGGGTTGCTTAGTATAATGCAGTCTGTGCCTTTTGCAGTCCTTTAAGATTTTGATTCAGTGGTCTTTCAAATTCCTCTTCAATGAATCCCAAGTTTTCTGATCTTTAATGAACACTCCTGATCTATCTATCTATCTATCTATCTATCTATCTATCTATCTACCTAGTGTGAAAAAAGTCCTTTTTTGTTGTTGTTGTTGTTTCCTGAATTCTTACAGAGAAAATGTGTAGCATTTCTTCTTATGGACAGAATGCTCTTTCTACCTTTATTTTAGCATTTCAAAACAACTTTCCCCTTCACCTCCATATATAACGTGCAACCAATACTCCCCACACCGGTGCCATTCCTTTAATCACCTTCCATTTTATAAGCCCTGATGATTTTCATGTGCAACATAAAGTGCTAGTTGAACATGAACTTTTTCAAGATTTATTCAGCATCTCATGATTTTTAAAGCTGACATATTATTCACGTGATATTGCCACAGAGACTCTGAAACTTTGTTTTTATTGTGACTTTTTCTGTACTGAGGTTAGTTAGTTTCACCCAACATGTTCCATCAATAGAACTGTTCTGTTTTTCTGTATTTACTGGGACTTGTGACTTCCACTTTTAAGGACCCTTTTACATTGCAGTCCTAATAAGTGCAAATTTTATGTAACTAGTGAAGGTATATAATCATAGATATAGCAGAGAAGTTCCCAGTCTGATCTGTGTGGGCATTTGCATAAACAGTGGCAACACTAGTCACCACAACCACTAAAGGCAGGAGCAGCAATGTTTTTCTTTCTTCCTCACCTGTTGTCACATGCCTAGATTTCCCCAGAGAAGCTTTGTTTTGGCATCCAGAATTTCAAACTTACTTAAACTGCAGGATTTTTAAGTGTACGTAGTAGACACAAGTGGCTGCAAGTCTGGCAATGGGTCCTGCATAGCTCTTCCAGCTGGACTGCTGCATGTTGGATGCTAGGGTGGTTTCAGACACTCATCCATCACAGTTGCTGCATATCCATCAAGTAGAGCTGACACCATGAGGATGCATGGGCCTCAATTACCATGTGTCTGCTGTCCAGTCAGTCGAGCCTGACTAGCATTTCCTGGAAATGACAGGTTCATTGTGTATGTACGACATAGATTCATATCTTAATAAATGCAGTATAATCCAAAAACTCAGGCTTACTACTTAAAGACATGATTGTTTATCTGGGAAATCCCAGAGCAGCAGAGAGAAGCCAGTCAGCCTCACATGGTACAGCTGGAATACAATCAAGGACCTGCTGGGATCTGTGGCTAGAAATTCTCTTGCAGTTGGAGTGGGGAGTGTTAGAAGGTAAGATATCTTGCAGCTTTCCCTGCTGCATGTGTCAGTCTGCAGTTAGGTAGGTAACTGCAGGCTGGACAACAGCGTGCCAGGAATTTGTTGCATGAGCACAAACATCCATGCAACAGTCATGCATTTGCCCACTGTAGATGATGATAGTGCCCACAATCTCATTCTGGGTTCACTTATGCCTTTGGAACAAGGGAGCACATGAACCTCATATACTCCATGGGAAATCATGCCAAATGACAGCTAGTGTGTCTGGTCAATTTGCCTTGATGCCTTCACATCCACCCTCAGGCCTGACCTAGTTTAGGAGAGCTGTTTTCTGCACAGATCCCTTCTTCCCTCCAGATCTGTGGATGGACTAATGAACAGAGCTGCTAATGTGAGAACCAGATCTGTTATATTTATGTCAAATAGTAATTTCTCCTTTAACAGCAGATTTTTTCACTGCCTGCCCAGAGACTGGTTTTAATTCAGTAGCATTAGCTGAATGACGACATTTTACCTGAAGATAAAGTTTCCAAAATAATGGCTTATCAGCTTGCAGTAGTCCTAACACTATTCAGACCTGAATGTCCATCTCTGTCATGTTCTTTCTCTTTCTAAACAGAAATGTCTTTTAACAACTCTTAGCAAGTAATGATGATAACGTATAGCTATCGACAACGCAATGATAAAATGTCAAATAGAAATATATGAAAGGGCCCTTCAGTTTTCTACATATTTATGACTTTCTTTTAATATAAAACTTTTTTTTTTTCTTTCAATATGTAGATATAGAATAAAATCTCTTGAAATCCAGAAGTGAAATTGGATCTCATTAAAGAATGGAGTTAGTGAAATGGAAACAGATGGGCCCTGCTGGGAAGGAGAAGATCATTGAACAAGACTGGGATAACTTAGTGAGTTTGCAATTATAAAGCATGTGGCTTTGTAATTTCTAACCCCCAGTTCTGCAAAGTAATCAGTGCAGTCGGATCCATATGCCTGCAGGGAGGCTTATTGAGACAGGCATGAAGATCTGTGTAAAGGAACAGGCACATGCAGCTATTCCAAAACACAGCTGTAAGGAAGTGAACCTCTCTCTTTTCTAGCCAAATTTTAATCTGTCCTCTCCAGAATGGAAGAACACTTCACTATAATATATGAAGCTGCTTTTCAGCTCCCCTGTAGCTGCTACCATATCTGGGCTGGAATTCTAAGTAAAATATGAACCTTTCAAACATGGTTTGATTTATCTGCCACTGTTGAGTGTTGTCCATCTCAGTATATCACTGGCAATGGGAAGCAGGTTTTCAAATTATTACCACTAAGAGGGTTCCGACTTTTTCTTAATAATGTTGAAAATGTTTATCTTGACTCATTTCTGTAATAAACTTTCTGTAATAAACAGGAAACCATACTTTATTTACGTAGAAATGTCTCATCTCCATTATTGTAAAAATGTCTTAGCTATTCTATTTTTAGGATTTCACAGATAGGGCATTAATCTTGCTTTGCTTTTAACGCAGATTGTGCTTGGATATGAAATGTCAGATGTGTGAGATTTGTGACCAGCCCAATGATCAGTATGGTTCTTATTTCCAGAGACATCTTCAGTCATCAAGTCCCATCATCTGCAAACCCAGACTACACATGATATACTTAAGTCATTACACAATCTCTTCTACGTGTTTAACAAGCTCCAATAATTTGAGATGGTTCTTTCAGTACACACTTCAGGCAATCATTTGGTCTCAAGGTCCTGAAGCAATGCAGCTCCTGATGCTTGCTTCTGAGCACCTTTGGAAAACTTACTTTCACTTCCTCAGCCAAAGAATGCCAGTGCTGCTGCTTGTCCTAAAACACACACTCCTGGACCTCATATTTTCTTTTACAGTCTGATATTGATGCCTGTTCTGTATCTCTGTGCAGAAGTTACCATCCAAGAGTTTGGTTTTCATAGCTGCACATTTACTGGCAGACTGTAATACTCTTTCAGGGTTCCAAAACTCCTTTTTGATGTGCAAGTCCCTTCATGCCTTAGGGAAGCAAAGAAGAAAGCCTGGAAATATGTGATACGTTAACAAATACATGCTGGAGGCTGATATTATACGCCAGCTAGGTGTAGGAGGAGCTGGTGTCTTGGTAGTGAATCAGAAATTCTAGGAGAGAGCATGCTGCCCTTGTGTGTCCGTAAAGAATGGGACAATGCAAAGCTTGAAGTGAACAGCAAGGACTACTACAGTCAAAAAATATCTTTCCAGAAGCACTTTGAATGGACCAGAAAGGTGCAAGTCAGCCTTTGTGAGAACCAGAGTAAAGGAAGCAAGACTATGCCTATGTGGGACAGTTTGGTGTAAGTGATGGATGGGAAAAGCCACATCTTCGATATGTTACATTGAAAAAAAAATCAACAAAGTGTGATTCAGAGCTCCCATGGAAAATTCAGAGCAGAAGATCATGCATGAGTTATGGATCTGAATTAGAATATTGTGTTCTCTACCTCTGTCAAGAGAGGAGGTAGGAGAATGAGATTAGTGAATCATCCTGTTACAGGCACACTGAGAATGAGCAAAGAGTAGCCTCCATCATGCAGATGTAAGGGTAAGTGCTGTTTGGAACAAAATGGGACCTGAATTGGAGAGGCTGATCAGTGGGATGTCCACACAGAAAGAATTGTAAAACATATATTTACACACATTCAGCAATGCAATGTAGAGAAAGAGCAGAAAATGGGCCAAAGAAAAAATCTTGTGGCAAAGTCCGGCTGTTGTTGAGGGGTCTTTTCCAAAGAAGTGATGATTGGAGGGATAAGATGATAAACATGAAGACAGAGTCACAGCAGCCACTAGAGACTTCATGACGAGTATGCCCACCTTGGTTTAGTCGCCATCAATGTGAATGCCATTTTGAGCTGTGTCAGACTTACCATAGAACACGGAGATCCAAGAAAAGACTGGAAAATATTTGGGAGAAAGTTGAAGAAGAAGCTTTGCAAATAATGATTGAATACTGTGTGCCCATATTGTCAGGCATGATGGGATCCCTTTGATCATTTTAAGAACAAAGAAAGACTATGTGGCTATGGTATGAGCCATCTGTACTTTCATAGGAAAATCATACTTTTTCTACCTTTAGGAAATGTGAACTCTCCTAATAACTTTCCAGAAACGCTGGCTTGCAGAAATAAAGTGACTTCAGTGCTGATGATCAAAAGCATTTTTGCACTTTAAACCCTCAGTTACATAAGCAATCAAAGACAACAAAGTGAGCAAAGGAAATTCCTGGTTCTTGTGAAAACCTTTAGGTTTCAGCACAAGGCATTTCTGAGAATGTTCAGGGCATCTCTGAGAAAACATTAATATATGCCAAATCTATGTAGTGTAGCACAGGCTCGTAAAAACAACTAATTCAATATCTTTCTATATTTAATGTTGTTCAGCTACAGAGTAACACTACTGCAGTGTGGAAAATCACTGGCAGAGTTACAGGGATATGCATATTACCCAGTATCACAGAACCAAAGGATGAAAAATGACTCTTAGACTTTGTTAAGAGAAAGGAAGTCAAAACATGCACAAAACTGTAAAAAAACTTCATCCCGGTTTAAACACAGGTGCTTTAGAATTTGGAAAGGTCATCATAAACTCCAAAGCTTACAGAAACGTCACTTTCTTGCAGTGAGCTAGACATGAAGAAACATATTATAAAGAAATTGGAAGCTTCTGCTCAGTTTTTTAAAGCCTTCAAAGCAAAAGAAAAACTAGCAGTTGGTAGAGAAGAGTAAAACAAAGGGCAAAAAGAATGAAGAACAAATGTCCTCATGGACTAAGTTGTATGGAAGCAATTTAACAAATGAAGATGGGAACATATCTGAAGATATTTAGCTTTATGAGGTCAAAACTAGAAGGCAGCTGAAATGGCCAAAAGACTGGTTGAAACCTGTTGATCAACTTCAGTTGATCCTGCAGTAACTGCACAAAATGTTAGGTTTGGTTGCTGTACTGGCTGGAGTGCACTGTTGTATCACTGATAAGGCAGCTGCTATCATTTATGCCCTCCCTTTTGCATCTCTGCCCCACATTGGCTCTTTAGTTTCTATCACTTCCCATCAGAGTTTTACACTTTCTTCTGTTTTTGATTAGCCTAAGACTAGCAAACAGGGTCCAGCTCTCTGCTGCACGACATAGTTGTAGTTCTGGCTTGTAAAAAAGCTGAGGACTAACCTTCATTAATGCAGCACATCCTGCTGGACTTGGAACATTTTTGCACAGGCCAGCATAACTCCCCAGCAATTTGAAACATTTAAAGCAAAGTGTAAGACTGGTAATAGACCTAAATGTCTGGTTTTACTGAAATGAGTTATCAAACCTGCTCTGCTCAGATATCAACAACTGCTGTGACCGTGATCAGGAGCACCACTCATGGGTACTGGCAGCATTAGTGGCAGTGAAAGCTAGTCTTGGCTCAGTGCCTGTTCTGTCTGCACACACGACACATACTCTCACACATTTTCTCTCCTGCTTTCTTCTCCAGTGCATTGCTCTCACTCTTGTATAGTAACTTCCTCACCTGCTTCCATTCATTTCTCATCCTGTCAGTGTGACCACATCCTGGGGATGCTGCCTGGAAGCACATCTTGGAAGTCCTCTCTAGCCCAGGTGACTGCACTTTGGCAGGCTCAACATGCCTATCCTCTCCCCATGCCTTTCTCTTACCATGGCTATCATTCAGCCTTGTCTGCTGGATTCACTAAAGACTCTCTACAACCTGGCAGTATTCAAGACCTTTTTAAATCTCTACAAACATCCTACTTTAAAAGAGCAGAAGGTGCAATCTGTCTCCCAATATTAAGGACTTACTACTGGTCTTTTAACTCCCCGATAATAACGTCAAAGGAAGCTGTGGGGAGCTGGGGGTCAGTCTCTTCTCACAGGTAACTAGCAAAAGGACTAGAGGGAATGGACTCACATTGCGCCAGGGGAGGTTTGGGTTAGAAATTAGGAGACATTTCTTCTCAGAAGGAGTAGTCAGGCACTGGAATGGGTTGCCCAGGGAGCTGGTGGACTCACCGTCCCTGGGGGTGTTCAAGGAAAGGTTAGACCTGTCACTTAGGGTCATGGTTTAGTGGGTGATATTGGTAGTAGGGTGATGGTTAGACTGGATGATATTGAAGATCTCTTCCAAAGTAATGATTCTATGATTCCTTCATCTCCTCCTCCTCCACCACCTCCTCCTCCTCCACCTCCTCCTCCTCCTCCACCTTCTCCTCCACCTCCTAATCCTCCTCCTGCAACATCATCTCCTCCTCCTCCTCCGCCTCCTCCTCCTCCGCCACCTTGTCATCCTCTGCTGTCGCCACCCCCCTATCCTCCGCCACCTCCTCCTCCTCCTCCACCACTGCCACCTCCTCCGCCACCTCCTCCTCCTCCTCCGCCACCTCCTCCTCCTCAGCTGCCATCTCCTCCTCTTCCACTGCTGCTACCCCCTCCTCCTCTGCCGCCACCTCCGTTTCCACTGCCGCCATGTCCTCCTCCGCCACCACCTCTTCCTCTTCCACTGCTGCCACCTCCTCCTCCTCCGCCGCCACGTCTTCCTCTTTCACCGCTGCCTCTTCCTCCTCCTCTGACTCCTCTTCCTCCCCATCTCCTCCTCCTCCTCCACCTCCGTCACTTCCTCCTCCTCTGCCACCTCCTCCTCTTCCACTGCCACCACTCCGTCCTCCTCAACCGCCTCCTCCTTCTCCACTGCCTCCACCTCCTCCTTCATAGCCACCTCCTCCTCCTCTGCTTCCAACTCCTCTTCCTCAACCGTCGCCACCACCTCCTCCTCTGCCACCTCGTCTTCCACTGCTGCCATGTCGTCCTCCAGTGCCACCTCTTTGTTTTCCACCACCACCGCCACGTTGTCCTCCGCTACCACCTCCTCCTCTTTCGTCACCACCTCCTATTCCTCTGCCACCTCCTCCTCCTCCTCAGCCATCACCTCCTACTCCTGTTCCACTGCCGCCACTTCCTCCTCTTCTGCCACCTACTCCTCCTCTGCTGCCACCTCCAGTTCCACTGCCGCCATGTCCTCCTCTGCCGCCACCTCTTCCTCTTCCACCGCCACCTACTCCTCCTCCTCCTCCATCGCCACCTCCTCCTCCTCCTTCACTGCCAGCTCCTCCTTCTCCTCCACCGCCACCTACAACTCCTCCTCCACAATGGCCACAACTCCTCCCCCTCAACTGCCGCCACCAACTCCTCCTCTGACACCGCCAAATTCTCTTATGCCACCGCCACCTCTTCCACCACCACCACCTCCTCCTCGACCACCTCCTCCTCCTCTGCCACCTCATCCTCCTCTGCCACCTCATCCTCCTCTGCCACCTCATCCTCCTCTGCCACCTCATCCTCCATCCTGCCACGCCTTCCTGCTCCACTGCCTCCACCTCTTCCTCCTCCTCCTTTGTCACCACCACTTCCTACTCCATCGCCTCCTTCTCCTCGGCCGAAACCACAGCCTCCTCCTCCATCGTTGCCATCTCTTTACTCCTCTGCCTCCTCCTCCTCCTCTATGCCACCTCTTCTGTAGACACCTCCTGGTCCTCCAAAGCCACCTCCTCCTCTGTGTCCGCCTACTTTTCCTTCATTGCCATATCTTCCTCCTCCGCAGCCAGCACCTCTTCCTCCACCGCCACCTCCTCCTCCTTCACAGTTGCCACTTCCTCCTCCTCCTCCGCCACCACCACCTCCTCCTCCTCTGCAGCCACCTCCTCCTCTGAAGCCACCTCCTCCTCTTCTGCCACTTCCTCCTCCTCCACAACCTCCTCCTCCTCCGCCGCCACCTGCTCTTCCAGTACCTCCTCCTGCTATTCCTCTTGTGCGTCCTCTTCCTCTTGTGCGTCCTCTTCCTCTTGTGCGTCCTCTTCCTCTTGTGCGTCCTCTTCCTCTGCCGCCTCCTCTTCCTCTGCCGCCTCTACCTCCTATTTAGCCGCCGCCACCTCCTCTTCCATTGCCACCACCACCGCTTCCACCACTGTCACATCGACTACCTCCTCCTCTGCCACCACCTCCTCCTCCTCCTCCGCCTCCTCCTCCTACGCGACCTCCTCCTTCTGCGCTGCCGCCACCACCTATGCCTCCTCAGCCTCCTCCTCCTCCTCCTCCTCCACCACCTGCTCGTCCTCCTACGCCACCACCTCTTCCACTGGCACCACCACATCCTCCTCCTCCCCCTCCACCGCTACCTCCTCTTCCTCGGCTGCCACCTCCTCCTCCTCCATGCCTCCTCTTCCGCAGACACCTCCTCATCCTCCTGAGGCACCTCCTCCTCTGTGGCCACCTCCTCCTCCTCCTCCGCTGCTGCCTCTTCCGCTGCCACCGCCTCCTCCTCTGCCTCCGCTGCCACCTCCTCCACCGCCGCCACTTGCTCTCCACTGCCTCTATCTCCTCTTCCAATACCTCCTGCTATTCCTCTACCATCTCCTCTTCATCAGCCGCTTCTTATTCCTCTGCCGCCTCCTGTTCCTCTGCTGCCTCTGCTTCCTCTGCCGCCTGCTCTTCCTCTGCTGCCTCTACCTCCTATTCAGCCACCACCACCTCCTCCTCTGCTGCCACCACCACCTCTTCCACCACTGCCACCTTCCTCACCTCCTCTTTCACCAACCCCTCCCTCCTCCTCCTCCTCCTCCGCCTCATCCTCAGTCGCCCCCACTTCATCTTCCTCCACCGCCACCTCCTCCACCACCACCACCACCTCCTCCTCTGCCTCCTCTGCCCCCACCTCCTCCTCCTTCATCGCCACCTCTTCCTACTCTACAGCCACCACCTCCTCCTTTGCCGCCACCTCCTCCTCCTAATCGACTATCTTCTCCTATGCCGCCTCCTCCTGCTCTGCCACCTCCTCCTCCTCTTCCACGGCCACTGTCTTCTTCTCCTACGCCTCTGCCACCACCTCCTCCACTGCCTCCTCTTCCTTTTCTGCCACCTCTTCCTTCTCTGCCAATGCCACATCCTTCACCTCCTCTCTGGCCAACCCCTCCTCCTCCTCCTCCATCTGCACCTCCTCCTTCTCAGTCGCCCCCTCTTCCTCCTCCTCAACTGCCACCTCCTCCTCCTCTGCCTACTCTGCCCCCACCTCCTCCTCCTTCATCACAATGTCTTCCTACTCTGACACCAAATCCTCCTCTTCCACCTCTGCCACATCCTCCTCCTCAGCCACCACCTCCACTGCCACCATGGCCTCCTTTTCCGCCTTCTCTTCCTTCTCCTCCTTAGACGCTATCTCCTACCCCTCTGCCGCCACCATCGTTTCCACAGCCACATCCTCCTCCTCCACCACCACCACCTCCTCCTCCTCCACCACCACCATCTACTTCTCCTCCATCACCACATCCTCCTCGGCAGCCACCAGCCCCTCCTCGTAAGCCGCCACCTTCTCCGCAACTGCCTCCTCCTCCGCCAATACCTCCTCCTCCTTTTTCATCGCCACCTCTTCCTCCTCTGCCACAACCTCCTCCTCCTCTGCCGACACCTCCTCCTCCTCTGCCGCCTCTTCCTCCTCCTCCGCCACCTCCTCCTCCTCTTCCTCTTCCTTGCCCTCTTCCTCTGCTGCCTCCTCTTCCTCTGCCTCATCATCTTCCAATGCCGTCGCCTCCTCCTCCTCGGTCGCCTCCTCTTCCTCCTCCTCTGCTGCCACCTACTCCTCCTTCATTGCCATCTATTCCTCCTCTGCAGCCAGCACCTCTTCCTCCACCACCACCTCCTCTTCATCTGCCAGCTTCTCCAACTTCACCGTCGCCACGTCTTCCTCCTCTTCCGTCAACTCCTCCTCCTCTTCCTCTACCCTTTCCTCTTCATCTACCACCACCTCCTCCTCCTCCTCCACCACATCCTTCACCTACTCCACTGCCGCCTATTCCACTGCTGCCGCTTCCTCCACTGCCTCCTCCTCTTCCACCGCCTCCACCTCCTATTCTGCCGCCAGCTGCTCTTCCAACGCCTTGACCTCCTCTTCCACTCCACTACCTCCCCCTGATATTCCTCTGCCCTCTCCTCTTCATCGGCCGCCTCCTGTTCCTGTGCTTCCTCCTCCTCGTCTGCCTCCTCTTTCTCTATCACCTCGTCTTCCTCTGCCATCTTCTCTTCCTCAGCTGCCTCCACCTCCTATTCAGCCGCCGCCACCTCCTCCTCCGTTCCCACCACCACCTCTTCCACCAATGCCACCTTCCTCACCTCCTCTCTCACCAACCCCTCCTTTTCCTCCTCCTCCTCCTCTGCCTCCTCCTCAGGCGCTCCCACTTCCCCTTCCTCCACCACCACCTCCTCCACCACCACTGCCACCACCTCCTCTGCCTCCTCTGCCCCTACCTCCTCCTCCTTTGTCGCCATCTCTTCCTACTCTACAGCAACCAGTTCCTTCTCTGCCACCACTTACTCCTCATACTCCGCCTCCTCCTCCTACGCGGCTTCCTCCTCCTGCGTTGTTCCACCAACTATGCCTCCTCAGCCTCCTCCTCCTCCTCCTCCACTGCCTGCTCATCCTCCTAAGTCACCACCGCTGCCTCCGCCGCCACCTCCACCTCCGCAACCTCCTCCTCCTCCTCCGCCACCTCC